>NW_026558510.1:40000-173890 GCF_026930045.1 Uloborus diversus | reverse complement strand
GAGCTCTGTCGGTGGGAGTTTTAAATATAATAAAAACAAAAAATGCACCTTGGTAATTGTTTATTTAAACACTTTGAAATCTTCGTGTCGAAAAATTAAACTGTCTCAGAATTTTCTTCCCTACATAAATAATCAATAATTGCAAAGGAAAGAAATTGAAAAAAAAAAAAAAAGAATTTTCAAATTAGAAAAGAAATATATACATTGAAGATATTCGCTCCGGCTGGGACTCGAACCCAGGCCACTCGCTTGGAAGACCAGCGGTCTAGCCATTAGGCTATCGGAGTTCTGTCGAGCGGAGTCTTACTGCCTGACTGATACTGCCTGACTGACAGACTGACTCACTGACTGACTGATACTGACTGACTGACTCACTGACTGACCGAGACTGACTGACTGACTGCCTGACTGACTGAGACTGGACTGACTGACTGACTGACTGACTAACTGACTGACTGAGACTGACTGACTGACTGCTTGACTCTCTGACTGGCTATTTCACTGACTGACTGAATGACTAAATGACTGACTGACACTGACTGACTGACTGCTTGACTACCTGACTGACTGCTTGACTGACTAACTTACTGGACAGGACTGACCGACTGACTGACTGACAGACTGACTGAATAAGGCTGACTGACTGACTGACAGACAGACTGACTGAATAAGGCTGACCGACTGACTGACTGCCTGACTGACTGACTGACTGAATGACTGACTGACTGACCGAGACTGACTGACTGACTGACTGAGACTGGACTGGACTGACTGACTGACTGACTGACTGAGACTGACTGACTGCTTTAGTGACTAACTGATTGCACAGGACTGACCGACTGACTGACTGACTGACTGCCTGACTGACTGACTGACTGAATGACTGACTGACTGAGACTAAATGACTGACTGCTTGACTGACTGGCTGAAGGACTAACTGACTGACTGAGTGACTGACTGACTGGACTGACTGACTGAGACTGAATGACTGAGTGCTTGACTGATTGACTGTCAGACTGACTGACTGACTTCGCAAAAGGGAAAAATAAAAAAAAAAGAATTATAAAATTAGAAAAAAATATTTGCATTTAAGATTTCCTTTCCGGCCGGGACTCGAACCCAGTACCACGCGCTAGGAACCCAACGGTCTAGCCATTAGGCTATCGGTGCTCTGTCGATGGAAGTCTTAAATATAATAAAAACAAAAAATGCACCTTGGTAATTATTGATTCAAACACTTTGAAACTTACAGGTCGAATAATTAAACTGTATCAGAATTTTTCTCCCTACATAAATAATCAATATTCGCAAAAGAGAAAAATTAAAAAAAAGAAGAAGAAATTTCAAATTAGAAACTAAAAGTATACATTGAAGATTTTCGTTCAGGCTGGGACTCGAACCCAGGGCCACTCGCTTGGAAGCCTAACACTCTAGCCATTAGTCTATGGGAGCTCTGGCGGTGGGAGTTTTAAATATAATAAAAACAAAAAATGCACCTTGGTAATTGTTTATTTAAACACTTTGAAATCTTCGTGTCGAAAAATTAAACTGTCTCAGAATTTTCTTCCCTACATAAATAATCAATAATTGCAAAGGAAAGAAATTGAAAAAAAAAAAAAAAGAATTTTCAAATTAGAAAAGAAATATATACATTGAAGATATTCGCTCCGGCTGGGACTCGAACCCAGGCCACTCGCTTGGAAGACCAGCGGTCTAGCCATTAGGCTATCGGAGTTCTGTCGAGCGGAGTCTTACTGCCTGACTGATACTGCCTGACTGACAGACTGACTCACTGACTGACTGATACTGACTGACTGACTCACTGACTGACCGAGACTGACTGACTGACTGCCTGACTGACTGAGACTGGACTGACTGACTGACTGACTGACTAACTGACTGACTGAGACTGACTGACTGACTGCTTGACTCTCTGACTGGCTATTTCACTGACTGACTGAATGACTAAATGACTGACTGACACTGACTGACTGACTGCTTGACTACCTGACTGACTGCTTGACTGACTAACTTACTGGACAGGACTGACCGACTGACTGACTGACAGACTGACTGAATAAGGCTGACTGACTGACTGACAGACAGACTGACTGAATAAGGCTGACCGACTGACTGACTGCCTGACTGACTGACTGACTGAATGACTGACTGACTGACCGAGACTGACTGACTGACTGACTGAGACTGGACTGGACTGACTGACTGACTGACTGACTGAGACTGACTGACTGCTTTAGTGACTAACTGACTGCACAGGACTGACCGACTGACTGACTGACTGACTGCCTGACTGACTGACTGACTGATACTGACTGACTGACTCACTGACTGACCGAGACTGACTGACTAACTGCCTGACTGACTGAGACTGGACTGACTGACTGACTGACTCACTGACTGACCGAGACTGACTGACTAACTGCCTGACTGACTGAGACTGGACTGACTGACTGACTGACTGACTGACTGACTAACTGATTGCTTGACTCTCTGACTGGCTATTTCACTGACTGACTGAATGACTAAATGACTGACTGACACTGACTGACTGACTGCTTGACTACCTGACTGACTGCTTGACTGACTAACTTACTGGACAGGACTGACCGACTGACTGACTGACAGACTGACTGAATAAGGATGACTGACAGACTGACTGAATAAGGCTGACTGACTGACTGACAGACAGACTGACTGAATAAGGCTGACCGACTGACTGACTGCCTGACTGACTGACTGACTGAATGACTGACTGACTGATTGTCCGAGACTGACTGACTGACTGACTGAGACTGGACTGGACTGACTGACTGACTGACTGACTGAGACTGACTGACTGCTTTAGTGACTAACTGACTGCACAGGACTGACCGACTGACTGACTGACTGACTGCCTGACTGACTGACTGACTGAATGACTGACTGACTGGCTGAAGGACTAACTGACTGACGGAGTGACTGACTGACTGGACTGACTGACTGAGACTGAATGACTGAGTGCTTGACTGATTGACTGTCAGACTGACTGACTGACTTCGCAAAAGGGAAAAATAAAAAAAAAAGAATTATAAAATTAGAAAAAAATATTTGCATCTAAGATTTCCTTTCCTACCGGGACTCGAACCCAGTACCACGCGCTAGGAACCCAACGGTCTAGCCATTAGGCTATCGGAGCTCTGTCGATGGAAGTCTTGAATATAATAAAAACAAATAATGCACCTTGGTAATTATTGATTCAAACACTTTGAAATTTACAGGTCGAATAATTAAACTGACTCAGAATTTTTCTCCCTACATAAATAATCAATATTCGCAAAAGAGAAAAATTAAAAAAAAGAAGAAGAAATTTCAAATTAGAAACTAAAAGTATACATTGAAGATTTTCGTTCAGGCTGGGACTCGAACCCAGGGCCACTCGCTTGGAAGCCTAACACTCTAGCCATTAGTCTATGGGAGCTCTGTCGGTGGGAGTTTTAAATATAATAAAAACAAAAAATGCACCTTGGTAATTGTTTATTTAAACTCTTTGAAATCTTCGTGTCGAAAAATTAAACTGACTCAGAATTTTCTTCCCTACATAAATAATCAATATTCGCAAAAGAGAAAAATTAAAAAAAAGAAGAAGAAATTTCAAATTAGAAACTAAAAGTATACATTGAAGATTTTCGTTCAGGCTGGGACTCGAACCCAGGGCCACTCGCTTGGAAGCCTAACACTCTAGCCGTTAGTCTATGGGAGCTCTGTCGGTGGGAGTTTTAAATATAATAAAAACAAAAAATGCACCTTGGTAATTGTTTATTTAAACACTTTGAAATCTTTGTGTCGAAAAATTAAACTGACTCAGAATTTTCTTCCCTACATAAATAATCAATAATTGCAAAGGAAAGAAATTGAAAAAAAAAAGAATTTTCAAATTGGAAAAGAAATATATACATTGAAGATATTCGCTCCGGCTGGGACTCGAACCCAGGCCACTCGCTTGGAAGACCAGCGGTCTAGCCATTAGGCTATCGGAGTTCTGTCGAGCGGAGTCTTACTGCCTGACTGACAGACTGACTCACTGACTGACTGATACTGACTGACTGACTCACTGACTGACCGAGACTGACTGACTAACTGCCTGACTGACTGAGACTGGACTGACTGACTGACTGACTGACTGACTGACTAACTGACTGACTGAGACTGACTGACTGATTGCTTGACTCT
Source organism: Uloborus diversus (assembly GCF_026930045.1). Lineage (NCBI taxonomy): Eukaryota > Metazoa > Arthropoda > Arachnida > Araneae > Uloboridae > Uloborus > Uloborus diversus. The sequence continues at coordinate 169,660 of NW_026558510.1, read as the reverse complement.
CTGACTGGCTATTTCACTGACTGACTGAATGACTAAATGACTGACTGACACTGACTGACTGACTGCTTGACTACCTGACTGACTGCTTGACTGACTAACTGACTGGACAGGACTGACCGACTAACTGACTGACAGACTGACTGAATAAGGATGACTGACGGACTGACTGAATAAGGCTGACTGACTGACTGACTGACAGACTGACTGAATAAGGCTGACCGACTGACTGACTGCCTGACTGACTGACTGACTGACTGACTGACTGACTGACTGAGACTGACTGAGACTGACTGACTGACTGACTGAGACTGGACTGGACTGACTGACTGACTGACTGACTGAGACTGACTGACTGCTTTAGTGACTAACTGACTGCACAGGACTGACCGACTGACTGACTGACTGACTGCCTGACTGATTGACTGACTGAATGACTGACTGACTGAGACTAAATGACTGACTGCTTGACTGACTGGCTGAAGGACTAACTGACTGACTGAGAGACTGACTGACTGGACTGACTGACTGAGACTGAATGACTGAGTGCTTGACTGATTGACTGTCAGACTGACTGACTGACTTCGCAAAAGGGAAAAATAAAAAAAAAAGAATTATAAAATTAGAAAAAAATATTTGCATTTAAGATTTCCTTTCCGGCCGGGACTCGAACCCAGTACCACGCGCTAGGAACCCAACGGTCTAGCCATTAGGCTATCGGTGCTCTGTCGATGGAAGTCTTAAATATAATAAAAACAAAAAATGCACCTTGGTAATTATTGATTCAAACACTTTGAAACTTACAGGTCGAATAATTAAACTGTATCAGAATTTTTCTCCCTACATAAATAATCAATATTCGCAAAAGAGAAAAATTAAAAAAAAGAAGAAGAAATTTCAAATTAGAAACTAAAAGTATACATTGAAGATTTTCGTTCAGGCTGGGACTCGAACCCAGGGCCACTCGCTTGGAAGCCTAACACTCTAGCCATTAGTCTATGGGAGCTCTGGCGGTGGGAGTTTTAAATATAATAAAAACAAAAAATGCACCTTGGTAATTGTTTATTTAAACACTTTGAAATCTTCGTGTCGAAAAATTAAACTGTCTCAGAATTTTCTTCCCTACATAAATAATCAATAATTGCAAAGGAAAGAAATTGAAAAAAAAAAAAAAAAGAATTTTCAAATTAGAAAAGAAATATATACATTGAAGATATTCGCTCCGGCTGGGACTCGAACCCAGGCCACTCGCTTGGAAGACCAGCGGTCTAGCCATTAGGCTATCGGAGTTCTGTCGAGCGGAGTCTTACTGCCTGACTGATACTGCCTGACTGACAGACTGACTCACTGACTGACTGATACTGACTGACTGACTCACTGACTGACCGAGACTGACTGACTGACTGCCTGACTGACTGAGACTGGACTGACTGACTGACTGACTGACTAACTGACTGACTGAGACTGACTGACTGACTGCTTGACTCTCTGACTGGCTATTTCACTGACTGACTGAATGACTAAATGACTGACTGACACTGACTGACTGACTGCTTGACTACCTGACTGACTGCTTGACTGACTAACTTACTGGACAGGACTGACCGACTGACTGACTGACAGACTGACTGAATAAGGCTGACTGACTGACTGACAGACAGACTGACTGAATAAGGCTGACCGACTGACTGACTGCCTGACTGACTGACTGACTGAATGACTGACTGACTGACCGAGACTGACTGACTGACTGACTGAGACTGGACTGGACTGACTGACTGACTGACTGACTGAGACTGACTGACTGCTTTAGTGACTAACTGACTGCACAGGACTGACCGACTGACTGACTGACTGACTGCCTGACTGACTGACTGACTGATACTGACTGACTGACTCACTGACTGACCGAGACTGACTGACTAACTGCCTGACTGACTGAGACTGGACTGACTGACTGACTGACTCACTGACTGACCGAGACTGACTGACTAACTGCCTGACTGACTGAGACTGGACTGACTGACTGACTGACTGACTGACTGACTAACTGATTGCTTGACTCTCTGACTGGCTATTTCACTGACTGACTGAATGACTAAATGACTGACTGACACTGACTGACTGACTGCTTGACTACCTGACTGACTGCTTGACTGACTAACTTACTGGACAGGACTGACCGACTGACTGACTGACAGACTGACTGAATAAGGATGACTGACAGACTGACTGAATAAGGCTGACTGACTGACTGACAGACAGACTGACTGAATAAGGCTGACCGACTGACTGACTGCCTGACTGACTGACTGACTGAATGACTGACTGACTGATTGACCGAGACTGACTGACTGACTGACTGAGACTGGACTGGACTGACTGACTGACTGACTGACTGAGACTGACTGACTGCTTTAGTGACTAACTGACTGCACAGGACTGACCGACTGACTGACTGACTGACTGCCTGACTGACTGACTGACTGAATGACTGACTGACTGGCTGAAGGACTAACTGACTGACGGAGTGACTGACTGACTGGACTGACTGACTGAGACTGAATGACTGAGTGCTTGACTGATTGACTGTCAGACTGACTGACTGACTTCGCAAAAGGGAAAAATAAAAAAAAAAGAATTATAAAATTAGAAAAAAATATTTGCATCTAAGATTTCCTTTCCTACCGGGACTCGAACCCAGTACCACGCGCTAGGAACCCAACGGTCTAGCCATTAGGCTATCGGAGCTCTGTCGATGGAAGTCTTGAATATAATAAAAACAAATAATGCACCTTGGTAATTATTGATTCAAACACTTTGAAATTTACAGGTCGAATAATTAAACTGACTCAGAATTTTTCTCCCTACATAAATAATCAATATTCGCAAAAGAGAAAAATTAAAAAAAAAGAAGAAGAAATTTCAAATTAGAAACTAAAAGTATACATTGAAGATTTTCGTTCAGGCTGGGACTCGAACCCAGGGCCACTCGCTTGGAAGCCTAACACTCTAGCCATTAGTCTATGGGAGCTCTGTCGGTGGGAGTTTTAAATATAATAAAAACAAAAAATGCACCTTGGTAATTGTTTATTTAAACTCTTTGAAATCTTCGTGTCGAAAAATTAAACTGACTCAGAATTTTCTTCCCTACATAAATAATCAATATTCGCAAAAGAGAAAAATTAAAAAAAAGAAGATGAAATTTCAAATTAGAAACTAAAAGTATACATTGAAGATTTTCGTTCAGGCTGGGACTCGAACCCAGGGCCACTCGCTTGGAAGCCTAACACTCTAGCCGTTAGTCTATGGGAGCTCTGTCGGTGGGAGTTTTAAATATAATAAAAACAAAAAATGCACCTTGGTAATTGTTTATTTAAACACTTTGAAATCTTTGTGTCGAAAAATTAAACTGACTCAGAATTTTCTTCCCTACATAAATAATCAATAATTGCAAAGGAAAGAAATTGAAAAAAAAAAGAATTTTCAAATTGGAAAAGAAATATATACATTGAAGATATTCGCTCCGGCTGGGACTCGAACCCAGGCCACTCGCTTGGAAGACCAGCGGTCTAGCCATTAGGCTATCGGAGTTCTGTCGAGCGGAGTCTTACTGCCTGACTGACAGACTGACTCACTGACTGACTGATACTGACTGACTGACTCACTGACTGACCGAGACTGACTAACTGCCTGACTGACTGAGACTGGACTGACTGACTGACTGACTGACTGACTGAGACTGACTGACTGATTGCTTGACTCTCTGACTGGCTATTTCACTGACTGACTGAATGACTAAATGACTGACTGACACTGACTGACTGACTGCTTGACTACCTGACTGACTGCTTGACTGACTAACTGACTGGACAGGACTGACCGACTAACTGACTGACAGACTGACTGAATAAGGATGACTGACGGACTGACTGAATAAGGCTGACTGACTGACTGACTGACAGACTGACTGAATAAGGCTGACCGACTGACTGACTGCCTGACTGACTGACTGACTGACTGACTGACTGACTGACTGAGACTGACTGAGACTGACTGACTGACTGACTGAGACTGGACTGGACTGACTGACTGACTGACTGACTGAGACTGACTGACTGCTTTAGTGACTAACTGACTGCACAGGACTGACCGACTGACTGACTGACTGACTGCCTGACTGACTGACTGACTGAATGACTGACTGACTGAGACTAAATGACTGACTGCTTGACTGACTGGCTGAAGGACTAACTGACTGACTGAGAGACTGACTGACTGGACTGACTGACTGAGACTGAATGACTCAGTGCTTGACTGATTGACTGTCAGACTGACTGACTGACTTCGCAAAAGGGAAAAATAAAAAAAAAAGAATTATAAAATTAGAAAAAAATATTTGCATTTAAGATTTCCTTTCCGGCCGGGACTCGAACCCAGTACCACGCGCTAGGAACCCAACGGTCTAGCCATTAGGCTATCGGTGCTCTGTCGATGGAAGTCTTAAATATAATAAAAACAAAAAATGCACCTTGGTAATTATTGATTCAAACACTTTGAAACTTACAGGTCGAATAATTAAACTGACTCAGAATTTTTCTCCCTACATAAATAATCAATATTCGCAAAAGAGAAAAATTAAAAAAAAGAAAAAGAAATTTCAAATTAGAAACTAAAAGTATACATTGAAGATTTTCGTTCAGGCTGGGACTCGAACCCAGGGCCACTCGCTTGGAAGCCTAACACTCTAGCCATTAGTCTATGGGAGCTCTGTCGGTGGGAGTTTTAAATATAATAAAAACAAAAAATGCACCTTGGTAATTGTTTATTTAAACACTTTGAAATCTTCGTGTCGAAAAATTAAACTGACTCAGAATTTTCTTCCCTACATAAATAATCAATAATTGCAAAGGAAAGAAATTGAAAAAAAAAAAGAATTTTCAAATTAGAAAAGAAATATATACATTGAAGATATTCGCTCCGGCTGGGCCTCGAACCCAGGCCACTCGCTTGGAAGACCAGCGGTCTAGCCATTAGGCTATCGGAGTTCTGTCGAGCGGAGTCTTACTGCCTGACTGATACTGCCTGACTGACAGACTGACTCACTGACTGACTGATACTGACTGACTGACTCACTGACTGACCGAGACTGACTGACTGACTGCCTGACTGACTGAGACTGGACTGACTGACTGACTGACTGACTAACTGACTGACTGAGACTGACTGACTGACTGCTTGACTCTCTGACTGGCTATTTCACTGACTGACTGAATGACTAAATGACTGACTGACACTGACTGACTGACTGCTTGACTACCTGACTGACTGCTTGACTGACTAACTTACTGGACAGGACTGACCGACTGACTGACTGACAGACTGACTGAATAAGGCTGACTGACTGACTGACAGACAGACTGACTGAATAAGGCTGACCGACTGACTGACTGCCTGACTGACTGACTGACTGAATGACTGACTGACTGACCGAGACTGACTGACTGACTGACTGAGACTGGACTGGACTGACTGACTGACTGACTGACTGAGACTGACTGACTGCTTTAGTGACTAACTGACTGCACAGGACTGACCGACTGACTGACTGACTGACTGCCTGACTGACTGACTGACTGATACTGACTGACTGACTCACTGACTGACCGAGACTGACTGACTAACTGCCTGACTGACTGAGACTGGACTGACTGACTGACTGACTCACTGACTGAACGAGACTGACTGACTAACTGCCTGACTGACTGAGACTGGACTGACTGACTGACTGACTGACTGACTGACTAACTGATTGCTTGACTCTCTGACTGGCTATTTCACTGACTGACTGAATGACTAAATGACTGACTGACACTGACTGACTGACTGCTTGACTACCTGACTGACTGCTTGACTGACTAACTTACTGGACAGGACTGACCGACTGACTGACTGACAGACTGACTGAATAAGGATGACTGACAGACTGACTGAATAAGGCTGACTGACTGACTGAATAAGGCTGACCGACTGACTGACTGCCTGACTGACTGACTGACTGAATGACTGACTGACTGACTGACCGAGACTGACTGACTGACTGACTGAGACTGGACTGGACTGACTGACTGACTGACTGACTGAGACTGACTGACTGCTTTAGTGACTAACTGACTGCACAGGACTGACCGACTGACTGACTGACTGACTGCCTGACTGACTGACTGACTGAATGACTGACTGACTGGCTGAAGGACTAACTGACTGACTGAGTGACTGACTGACTGGACTGACTGACTGAGACTGAATGACTGAGTGCTTGACTGATTGACTGTCAGACTGACTGACTGACTTCGCAAAAGGGAAAAATAAAAAAAAAAGAATTATAAAATTAGAAAAAAATATTTGCATCTAAGCTTTCCTTTCCGGCCGGGACTCGAACCCAGTACCACGCGCTAGGAACCCAACGGTCTAGCCATTAGGCTATCGGAGCTCTGTCGATGGAAGTCTTGAATATAATAAAAACAAATAATGCACCTTGGTAATTATTGATTCAAACACTTTGAAATTTACAGGTCGAATAATTAAACTGACTCAGAATTTTTCTCCCTACATAAATAATCAATATTCGCAAAAGAGAAAAATTAAAAAAAAAAGAAGAAGAAATTTCAAATTAGAAACTAAAAGTATACATTGAAGATTTTCGTTCAGGCTGGGACTCGAACCCAGGGCCACTCGCTTGGAAGCCTAACACTCTAGCCATTAGTCTATGGGAGCTCTGTCGGTGGGAGTTTTAAATATAATAAAAACAAAAAATGCACCTTGGTAATTGTTTATTTAAACTCTTTGAAATCTTCGTGTCGAAAAATTAAACTGACTCAGAATTTTCTTCCCTACATAAATAATCAATATTCGCAAAAGAGAAAAATTAAAAAAAAAGAAGAAGAAATTTCAAATTATAAACTAAAAGTATACATTGAAGATTTTCGTTCAGGCTGGGACTCGAACCCAGGGCCACTCGCTTGGAAGCCTAACACTCTAGCCATTAGTCTATGGGAGCTCTGTCGGTGGGAGTTTTAAATATAATAAAAAAAAAAAAATGCACCTTGGTAATTGTTTATTTAAACACTTTGAAATCTTCGTGTCGAAAAATTAAACTGACTCAGAATTTTCTTCCCTACATAAATAGTCAATAATTGCAAAGGAAAGAAATTGAAAAAAAAAAAGAATTTTCAAATTAGAAAAGAAATATATACATTGAAGATATTCGCTCCGGCTGGGACTCGAACCCAGGCCACTCGCTTGGAAGACCAGCGGTCTAGCCATTAGGCTATCGGAGTTCTGTCGAGCGGAGTCTTACTGCCTGACTGATACTGCCTGACTGACAGACTGACTCACTGACTGACTGATACTGACTGACTGACTCACTGACTGACCGAGACTGACTGACTAACTGCCTGACTGACTGAGACTGGACTGACTGACTGACTAACTGACTGACTGAGACTGACTGACTGATTGCTTGACTCTCTGACTGGCTATTTCACTGACTGACTGAATGACTAAATGACTGACTGACACTGACTGACTGACTGCTTGACTACCTGACTGACTGCTTGACTGACTAACTGACTGGACAGGACTGACCGACTGACTGACTGACAGACTGACTGCATAAGGATGACTGACGGACTGACTGAATAAGGCTGACTGACTGACTGACTGACAGACTGACTGAATAAGGCTGACCGACTGACTGACTGCCTGCCTGACTGACTGACTGACTGACTGACTGACTGACTGACTGAGACTGACTGACTGACTGACTGAGACTGGACTGGACTGACTGACTGACTGACTGACTGAGACTGACTGACTGCTTTAGTGACTAACTGACTGCACAGGACTGACCGACTGACTGACTGACTGACTGCCTGACTGACTGACTGACTGAATGACTGACTGACTGAGACTAAATGACTGACTGCTTGACTGACTGGCTGAAGGACTAACTGACTGACTGAGTGACTGACTGACTGGACTGACTGACTGAGACTGAATGACTGAGTGCTTGACTGATTGACTGTCAGACTGACTGACTGACTTCGCAAAAGGGAAAAATAAAAAAAAAAGAATTATAAAATTAGAAAAAAATATTTGCATTTAAGATTTCCTTTCCGGCTGGGACTCGAACCCAGTACCACGCGCTAGGAACCCAACGGTCTAGCCATTAGGCTATCGGTGCTCTGTCGATGGAAGTCTTAAATATAATAAAAACAAAAAATGCACCTTGGTAATTATTGATTCAAACACTTTGAAACTTACAGGTCGAATAATTAAACTGACTCAGAATTTTTCTCCCTACATAAATAATCAATATTCGCAAAAGAGAAAAATTAAAAAAAAAAGAAGAAGAAATTTCAAATTAGAAACTAAAAGTATACATTGAAGATTTTCGTTCAGGCTGGGACTCGAACCCAGGGCCACTCGCTTGGAAGCCTAACACTCTAGCCATTAGTCTATGGGAGCTCTGTCGGTGGGAGTTTTAAATATAATAAAACAAAAAATGCACCTTGGTAATTGTTTATTTAAACACTTTGAAATCTTCGTGTCGAAAAATTAAACTGACTCAGAATTTTCTTCCCTACATAAATAATCAATAATTGCAAAGGAAAGAAATTGAAAAAAAAAAAGGAATTTTCAAATTAGAAAAGAAATATATACATTGAAGATATTCGCTCCGGCTGGGACTCGAACCCAGGCCACTCGCTTCGAAGACCAGCGGTCTAGCCATTAGGCTATCGGAGTTCTGTCGAGCGGAGTCTTACTGCCTGACTGATACTGCCTGACTGACAGACTGACTCACTGACTGACTGATACTGACTGACTGACTCACTGACTGACCGAGACTGACTGACTAACTGCCTGACTGACTGAGACTGGACTGACTGACTGACTGACTGACTGCTTGACTCTCTGACTGGCTATTTCACTGACTGACTGAATGACTAAATGACTGACTGACACTGACTGACTGACTGCTTGACTACCTGACTGACTGCTTGACTGACTAACTGACTGGACAGGACTGACCGACTAACTGACTGACAGACTGACTGAATAAGGATGACTGACAGACTGACTGAATAAGGCTGACTGACTGACTGACAGACAGACTGACTGAATAAGGCTGACCGACTGACTGACTGCCTGACTGACTGACTGACTGAATGACTTACTGACTGACTGACCGAGACTGACTGACTGACTGACTGAGACTGCACTGGACTGACTGACTGACTGACTGACTGAGACTGACTGACTGCTTTAGTGACTAACTGACTGCACAGACTGACCGACTGACTGACTGACTGACTGACTGCCTGACTGACTGACTGAATGACTGACTGACTGAGACTAAATGACTGACTGCTTGACTGACTGGCTGAAGGACTAACTGACTGACTGAGTGACTGACTGACTGGACTGACTGACTGAGACTGAATGACTGAGTGCTTGACTGATTGACTGTCAGACTGACTGACTGACTTCGCAAAAGGGAAAAATAAAAAAAAAGAATTATAAAATTAGAAAAAAATATTTGCATTTAAGATTTCCTTTCCGGCCGGGACTCGAACCCAGTACCATGCGCTAGGAACCCAACAGTCTAGCCATTAGGCTATCGGAGCTCTGTCGATGGAAGTCTTAAATATAATAAAAACAAAAAATGCACCTTGGTAATTATTGATTCAAACACTTTGAAATTTACAGGTCGAATAACTAAACTGACTCAGAATTTTTCTAACTACATAAATAATCAATATTCGCAAAAGAGAAAAATTAAAAAAAAAAGAAGAAGAAATTTCAAATTAGAAACTAAAAGTATACATTGAAGATTTTCGTTCAGGCTGGGACTCGAACCCAGGGCCACTCGCTTGGAAGCCTAACACTCTAGCCATTAGTCTATGGGAGCTCTGTCGGTGGGAGTTTTAAATATAATAAAAACAAAAAATGCACCTTGGTAATTGTTTATTTAAACACTTTGAAATCTTCGTGTCGAAAAATTAAACTGACTCAGAATTTTCTTCCCTACATAAATAATCAATAATTGCAAAGGAAAGAAATTGAAAAAAAAAAAGAATTTTCAAATTAGAAAAGAAATATATACATTGAAGATATTCGCTCCGGCTGGGACTCGAACCCAGGCCACTCGCTTGGAAGACCAGCGGTCTAGCCATTAGGCTATCGGAGTTCTGTCGAGCGGAGTCTTACTGCCTGACTGATACTGCCTGACTGACAGACTGACTCACTGACTGACTGATACTGACTGACTGACTCACTGACTGACCGAGACTGACTGACTGACTGCCTGACTGACTGAGACTGGACTGACTGACTGACTGACTGACTGACTGACTGACTAACTGACTGACTGAGACTGACTGACTGACTGCTTGACTCTCTGACTGGCTATTTCACTGACTGACTGAATGACTAAATGACTGACTGACACTGACTGACTGACTGCTTGACTACCTGACTGACTGCTTGACTGACTAACTGACTGGACAGGACTGACCGACTGACTGACTGACAGACTGACTGAATAAGGATGACTGACAGACTGACTGAATAAGGCTGACTGACTGACTGACTGACAGACTGACTGAATAAGGCTGACCGACTGACTGACTGACTGACTGACTGACTGACTGAATGACTGACTGACTGACTGACCGAGACTGACTGACTGACTGACTGAGACTGGACTGGACTGACTGACTGACTGACTGACTGAGACTGACTGACTGCTTTAGTGACTAACTGACTGCACAGGACTGACCGACTGACTGACTGACTGACTGCCTGACTGACTGACTGACTGAATGACTGACTGACTGAATGACTGACTGACTGAGACTAAATGACTGACTGCTTGACTGACTGGCTGAAGGACTAACTGACTGACTGAGTGACTGACTGACTGGACTGACTGACTGAGACTGAATGACTGAGTGCTTGACTGATTGACTGTCAGACTGACTGACTGACTTCGCAAAAGGGAAAAATAAAAAAAAATGAATTATAAAATTAGAAAAAAATTTTTGCATTTAAGATTTCCTTTCCGTCCGGGACTCGAACCCAGTACCACGCGCTAGGAACCCAACGGTCTAGCCATTAGGCTATCGGAGCTCTGTCAATGGAAGTCTTAAATATAATAAAAACAAAAAATGCACCTTGGTAATTATTGATTCAAACACTTTGAAATTTACAGGTCGAATAATTAAACTGACTCAGAATTTTTCTCCCTACATAAATAATCAATATTCGCAAAAGAGAAAAATTAAAAAAAAAAGAAGAAGAAATTTCAAATTAGAAACTAAAAGTATACATTGAAGATTTTCGTTCAGGCTGGGACTCGAACCCAGGGCCACTCGCTTGGAAGCCTAACACTCTAGCCATTAGTCTATGGGAGCTCTGTCGGTGGGAGTTTTAAATATAATAAAAACAAAAAATGCACCTTGGTAATTGTTTATTTAAACACTTTGAAATCTTCGTGTCGAAAAATTAAACTGACTCAGAATTTTCTTCCCTACATAAATAATCAATAATTGCAAAGGAAAGAAATTGAAAAAAAAAGAATTTTCAAATTAGAAAAGAAATATATACATTGAAGATATTCGCTCCGGCTTGGACTCGAACCCAGGACCCTCGCTTGGAAGACCAGCGGTCTAGCCATTAGGCTATCGGAGTTCTGTCGAGCGGAGTCTTACTGCCTGACTGATACTGCCTGACTGACAGACTGACTCACTGACTGACTGATACTGACTGACTGACTCACTGACTGACTGATACTGACTGACTGACTCACTGACTGACCGAGACTGACTGACTAACTGCCTGACTGACTGAGACTGGACTGACTGACTGACTGACTTTTCTAATGACTTTAAGTGACTGACTGAGTTCACTTAAAGTCATTTTGAAAGAATTTTCAAAAAGAATTTGAAAATTCTTTTTTTTTTCAATTTCTTTCCTTTGCAATTATTGATTATTTATGTAGGGAAGAAAATTCTGAGTCAGTTTAATTTTTCGACACGAAGATTTCAAAGTGTTTAAATAAACAATTACCAAGGTGCATTTTTTGTTTTTATTATATTTAAAACTCCCACCGACAGAGCTCCCATAGACTAATGGCTAGAGTGTTAGGCTTCCGAGCGAGTGGCCCTGGGTTCGAGTCCCAGCCTGAACGAAAATCTTCAATGTATACTTTTAGTTTCTAATTTGAAATTTCTTCTTCTTTTTTTTTTAAATTTTTCTCTTTTGCGAATATTGATTATTTATGTAGGGAGAAAAATTCTGAGTCAGTTTAATTATTCGACCTGTAAATTTCAAAGTGTTTGAATCAATAATTACCAAGGTGCATTTTTTGTTTTTATTATATTTAAGACTTACATCGATAGAGCTCCGATAGCCTAATGGCTAGACCGTTGGGTTCCAAGCGCGTGGTACTGGGTTCGAGTCCCGGCCGGAACGAAAATCTTCCATGTATATATTTCTCTTCTAATTTGAAGATTCTTTTTTTTTCAATTTCTTTCTTTTGCAAATATGGATTATTTATGTACGGAAGAAAATTCTGAGTCAGTTTAATCATTCGACCTTTAGATTTCAAAGATTTTAGATCAATAATTACTAAGGTGTATTTTTTGTTTTTATTATAATTAAGACACCGATCAACAGAGATCCGATAGTATATTGGCGAGAGCGTTGGGCTTCCATGAGTGTCGCCCTGGTTTCAAATCCCAGCCGGAAAGGAAATCTTAAGTGCAAATATTTTTTTCTAATTTTATAATTCTTTTTTTTTTATTTTTCCCTTTTGCGAAGTCAGTCAGTCAGTCTGACAGTCAATCAGTCAAGCACTCAGTCATTCAGTCTCAGTCAGTCAGTCCAGTCAGTCAGTCACTCAGTCAGTCAGTTAGTCCTTCAGCCAGTCAGTCAAGCAGTCAGTCATTTAGTCTCAGTCAGTCAGTCATTCAGTCAGTCAGTCATTCAGTCAGTCAGTCAGTCAGGCAGTCAGTCAGTCAGTCAGTCGGTCAGTCCTGTGCAGTCAGTTAGTCACTAAATCAGTCAGTCAGTCTCAGTCAGTCAGTCAGTCAGTCAGTCCAGTCCAGTCTCAGTCAGTCAGTCAGTCAGTCTCGGTCAGTCAGTCAGTCAGTCATTCAGTCAGTCAGTCAGTCAGGCAGTCAGTCAGTCGGTCAGCCTTATTCATTCAGTCTGTCAGTCAGTCAGTCAGTCAGCCTTATTCAGTCAGTCTGTCAGTCATCCTTATTCAGTCAGTCTGTCAGTCAGTCAGTCGGTCAGTCCTGTCCAGTCAGTTAGTCAGTCAAGCAGTCAGTCAGGTAGTCAAGCAGTCAGTCAGTCAGTGTCAGTCAGTCATTTAGTCATTCAGTCAGTCAGTGAAATAGCCAGTCAGAGAGTCAAGCAGTCAGTCAGTCAGTCTCAGTCAGTCAGTTAGTCAGTCAGTCAGTCAGTCAGTCCAGTCTCAGTCAGTCAGGCAGTTAGTCAGTCAGTCTCGGTCAGTCAGTGAGTCAGTCAGTCAGTATCAGTCAGTCAGTGAGTCAGTCTGTCAGTCAGGCAGTATCAGTCAGGCAGTAAGACTCCGCTCGACAGAACTCCGATAGCCTAATGGCTAGACCGCTGGTCTTCCAAGCGAGTGGCCTGGGTTCGAGTCCCAGCCGGAGCGAATATCTTCAATGTATATATTTCTTTTCTAATTTGAAAATTCTTTTTTTTTTTCAATTTCTTTCCTTTGTTATTATTGATTATTTATGTAGGGAAGAAAATTCTGAGTCAGTTTAATTTTTCGACACGAAGATTTCAAAGTGTTTAAATAAACAATTACCAAGGTGCATTTTTTGTTTTTATTATATTTAAAACTCCCACCGACAGAGCTCCCATAGACTAATGGCTAGAGTGTTAGACTTCCAAGCGAGTGGCCCTGGGTTCGAGTCCCAGCCTGAACGAAAATCTTCAATGTATACTTTTAGTTTCTAATTTGAAATTTCTTCTTCTTTTTTTTTTTAATTTTTCTCTTTTGCGAATATTGATTATTTATGTAGGGAGAAAAATTCTGAGTCAGTTTAATTATTCGACCTGTAAATTTCAAAGTGTTTAAATCAATAATTACCAAGGTGCATTTTTTGTTTTTATTATATTTAAGACTTCCATCGACAGAGCTGCGATAGCCTAATGGCTAGACCGTTGGGTTCCTAGCGCGTGGTACTGGGTTCGAGTCCCGGCCGGAAAGGAAATCTTAAATGCAAATATTTTTTTCTAATTTTATAATTCTTTTTTTTTATTTTTCCCTTTTGCGAAGTCAGTCAGTCAGCCTGACAGTCAATCAGTCATGCACTCAGTCATTCAGTCTCAGTCAGTCAGTCCAGTCAGTCAGTCACTCAGTCAGTCAGTTAGTCCTTCAGCCAGTCAGTCAAGCAGTCAGTCATTTAGTCTCAGTCAGTCAGTCATTCAGTCAGTCAGTCAGTCAGGCAGTCAGTCAGTCGGTCAGTCCTGTGCAGTCAGTTAGTCACTAAAGCAGTCAGTCAGTCTCAGTCAGTCAGTCAGTCAGTCAGTCCAGTCCAGTCTCAGTCAGTCAGTCAGTCAGTCTCGGTCAGTCAGTCAGTCAGTCATTCAGTCAGTCAGTCACTCAGGCAGTCAGTCAGTCGGTCAGCCTTATTCAGTCAGTCTGTCAGTCAGTCAGTCAGTCAGCCTTATTCAGTCAGTCTGTCAGTCATCCTTACTCAGTCAGTCTGTCAGTCAGTCAGTCGGTCAGTCCTGTCCAGTCAGTTAGTCAGTCAAGCAGTCAGTCAGGTAGTCAAGCAGTCAGTCAGTCAGTGTCAGTCAGTCATTTAGTCATTCAGTCAGTCCGTGAAATAGCCAGTCAGAGAGTCAAGCAGTCAGTCAGTCAGTCTCAGTCAGTCAGTTAGTCAGTCAGTCAGTCAGACAGTCAGTCAGTCCAGTCTCAGTCAGTCAGGCAGTTATTCAGTCAGTCTCGGTCAGTCAGTGAGTCAGTCAGTCAGTATCAGTCAGTCAGTGAGTCAGTCTGTCAGTCAGGCAGTAAGACTCCGCTCGACAGAACTCCGATAGCCTAATGGCTAGACCGCTGGTCTTCCAAGCAAGTGGCCTGGGTTCGAGTCCCAGCCGGAGCGAATATCTTCAATGTATATATTTATTTTCTAATTTAAAAATTCTTTTTTTTCAATTTCTTTCCTTTGCAATTATTGATTATTTATGTAGGGAAGAAAATTCTGAGTCAGTTTAATTTTTCGACACGAAGATTTCAAAGTGTTTAAATAAACAATTACCAAGGTGCATTTTTTGTTTTTATTATATTTAAAAACTCCCACCGACAGAGCTCCCATAGACTAATGTCTAGAGTGTTAGGCTTCCAAGCGAGTGGCCCTGGGTTCGAGTCCCAGCCTGAACGAAAATCTTCAATGTATACCTTTAGTTTCTAATTTGAAATTTCTTCTTCTTTTTTTTTTTAAATTTTTCTCTTTTGCGAATATTGATTATTTATGTAGGGAGAAAAATTCTGAGTCAGTTTAATTATTCGACCTGTAAATTTCAAAGTGTTTGAATCAATAATTACCAAGGTGCATTTTTTGTTTTTATTATATTTAAAACTTCCATCGACAGAGCTCCGATAGCCTAGTGGCTAGACCGTTGGGTTCCAAGCGCGTGGTACTGGGTTCGAGTCCCGGCCGGACGAAAATCTTCCATGTATATATTTCTCTTCTAATTTGAAGATTCTTTTTTTTTTCAATTTCTTTCTTTTGCAAATATGGATTATTTATGTACGGAAGAAAATTCTGAGTCAGTTTAATCATTCGACCTTTAGATTTCAAAGATTTTAGATCAATAATTACTAAGGTGCATTTTTTGTTTTTATTATAATTAAGACACCGATCAACAGAGATCCGATAGTATATTGGCGAGAGCGTTGGGCTTCCATGAGTGTCGCCCTGGGTTCAAATCCCAGCCGGAAAGGAAATCTTTAATGCAAATATTTTTTTCTAATTTTATAATTCTTTTTTTTTTATTTTTCCCTTTTGCGAAGTCAGTCAGTCAGTCTGACAGTCAATCAGTCAAGCACTCAGTCATTCTGTCTCAGTCAGTCAGTCCAGTCAGTCAGTCACTCAGTCAGTCAGTTAGTCCTTCAGCCAGTCAGTCAAGCAGTCAGTCATTTAGTCTCAGTCAGTCAGTCATTCAGTCAGTCAGTCAGTCAGGCAGTCAGTCAGTCAGTCAGTCGGTCAGTCCTGTGCAGTCAGTTAGTCACTAAAGCAGTCAGTCAGTCTCAGTCAGTCAGTCAGTCCAGTCCAGTCTCAGTCAGTCAGTCAGTCAGTCTCGGTCAGTCAGTCTGTCAGTCATTCAGTCAGTCAGGCAGTCAGTCAGTCGGTCAGCCTTATTCAGTCAGTCTGTCAGTCAGTCAGTCAGTCAGCCTTATTCAGTCAGTCTGTCAGTCATCCTTATTCAGTCAGTCTGTCAGTCAGTCAGTCGGTCAGTCCTGTCCAGTCAGTTAGTCAGTCAAGCAGTCAGTCAGGTAGTCAAGCAGTCAGTCAGTCAGTGTCAGTCAGTCATTTAGTCATTCAGTCAGTCAGTGAAATAGCCAGTCAGAGAGTCAAGCAGTCAGTCAGTCAGTCTCAGTCAGTCAGTTAGTCAGTCAGTCAGTCAGTCAGTCAGTCCAGTCTCAGTCAGTCAGGCAGTTAGTCAGTCAGTCTCGGTCAGTCAGTGAGTCAGTCAGTCAGTATCAGTCAGTCAGTGAGTCAGTCTGTCAGTCAGGCAGTATCAGTCAGGCAGTAAGACTCCTCTCGACAGAACTCCGATAGCCTAATGGCTAGACCGCTGGTCTTCCAAGCGAGTGGCCTGGGTTCGAGTCCCAGCCGGAGCGAGTATCTTCAATGTATATATTTCTTTTCTAATTTGAAAATTCTTTTTTTTTTCAATTTCTTTCCTTTGCAATTATTGATTATTTATAGAGGGAAGAAAATTCTGAGTCAGTTTAATTTTTCGACACGAAGATTTCAAAGTGTTTAAATAAACAATTACCAAGGTGCATTTTTTGTTTTTATTATATTTAAAACTCCCACCGACAGAGCTCCCATAGACTAATGGCTAGAGTGTTAGGCTTCCAAGCGAGTGGCCCTGGGTTCGAGTCCCAGCCTGAACGAAAATCTTCAATGTATACTTTTAGTTTCTAATTTGAAATTTCTTCTTCTTTTTTTTTAAATTTTTCTCTTTTGCGAATATTGATTATTTATGTAGGGAGAAAAATTCTGAGTCAGTTTAATTATTCGACCTGTAAATTTCAAAGTGTTTGAATCAATAATTACCAAGGTGCATTTTTTGTTTTTATTATATTTAAAACTTCCATCGACAGAGCTCCGATAGCCTAATGGCTAGACCGTTGGGTTCCAAGCGCGTGGTACTGGGTTCGAGTCCCGGCCGGAACGAAAATCTTCCATGTATATATTTCTCTTCTAATTTGAAGATTCTTTTTTTTTCAATTTCTTTCTTTTGCAAATATGGATTATTTATGTACGGAAGAAAATTCTGAGTCAGTTTAATCATTCGACCTTTAGATTTCAAAGATTTTAGATCAATAATTACTAAGGTGTATTTTTTGTTTTTATTATAATTAAGACACCGATCAACAGAGATCCGATAGTATATTGGCGAGAGCGTTGGGCTTCCATGAGTGTCGCCCTGGTTTCAAATCCCAGCCGGAAAGGAAATCTTAAGTGCAAATATTTTTTTCTAATTTTATAATTCTTTTTTTTTTATTTTTCCCTTTTGCGAAGTCAGTCAGTCAGTCTGACAGTCAATCAGTCAAGCACTCAGTCATTCAGTCTCAGTCAGTCAGTCCAGTCAGTCAGTCACTCAGTCAGTCAGTTAGTCCTTCAGCCAGTCAGTCAAGCAGTCAGTCATTTAGTCTCAGTCAGTCAGTCATTCAGTCAGTCAGTCATTCAGTCAGTCAGTCAGTCAGGCAGTCAGTCAGTCAGTCAGTCGGTCAGTCCTGTGCAGTCAGTTAGTCACTAAATCAGTCAGTCAGTCTCAGTCAGTCAGTCAGTCAGTCAGTCCAGTCCAGTCTCAGTCAGTCAGTCAGTCAGTCAGTCCAGTCCAGTCTCAGTCAGTCAGTCAGTCAGTCTCGGTCAGTCAGTCAGTCAGTCATTCAGTCAGTCAGTCAGTCAGGCAGTCAGTCAGTCGGTCAGCCTTATTCATTCAGTCTGTCAGTCAGTCAGTCAGTCAGCCTTATTCAGTCAGTCTGTCAGTCATCCTTATTCAGTCAGTCTGTCAGTCAGTCAGTCGGTCAGTCCTGTCCAGTCAGTTAGTCAGTCAAGCAGTCAGTCAGGTAGTCAAGCAGTCAGTCAGTCAGTGTCAGTCAGTCATTTAGTCATTCAGTCAGTCAGTGAAATAGCCAGTCAGAGAGTCAAGCAGTCAGTCAGTCAGTCTCAGTCAGTCAGTTAGTCAGTCAGTCAGTCAGTCAGTCCAG
This sequence comes from Uloborus diversus, assembly GCF_026930045.1. NCBI lineage: Eukaryota > Metazoa > Arthropoda > Arachnida > Araneae > Uloboridae > Uloborus > Uloborus diversus. The sequence goes on along the minus strand of NW_026558510.1, from coordinate 151,113 downwards.
TCTCAGTCAGTCAGGCAGTTAGTCAGTCAGTCTCGGTCAGTCAGTGAGTCAGTCAGTCAGTATCAGTCAGTCAGTGAGTCAGTCTGTCAGTCAGGCAGTATCAGTCAGGCAGTAAGACTCCGCTCGACAGAACTCCGATAGCCTAATGGCTAGACCGCTGGTCTTCCAAGCGAGTGGCCTGGGTTCGAGTCCCAGCCGGAGCGAATATCTTCAATGTATATATTTCTTTTCTAATTTGAAAATTCTTTTTTTTTTCAATTTCTTTCCTTTGTTATTATTGATTATTTATGTAGGGAAGAAAATTCTGAGTCAGTTTAATTTTTCGACACGAAGATTTCAAAGTGTTTAAATAAACAATTACCAAGGTGCATTTTTTGTTTTTATTATATTTAAAACTCCCACCGACAGAGCTCCCATAGACTAATGGCTAGAGTGTTAGACTTCCAAGCGAGTGGCCCTGGGTTCGAGTCCCAGCCTGAACGAAAATCTTCAATGTATACTTTTAGTTTCTAATTTGAAATTTCTTCTTCTTTTTTTTTTAATTTTTCTCTTTTGCGAATATTGATTATTTATGTAGGGAGAAAAATTCTGAGTCAGTTTAATTATTCGACCTGTAAATTTCAAAGTGTTTAAATCAATAATTACCAAGGTGCATTTTTTGTTTTTATTATATTTAAGACTTCCATCGACAGAGCTCCGATAGCCTAATGGCTAGACCGTTGGGTTCCTAGCGCGTGGTACTGGGTTCGAGTCCCGGCCGGAAAGGAAATCTTAAATGCAAATATTTTTTTCTAATTTTATAATTCTTTTTTTTTATTTTTCCCTTTTGCGAAGTCAGTCAGTCAGCCTGACAGTCAATCAGTCATGCACTCAGTCATTCAGTCTCAGTCAGTCAGTCCAGTCAGTCAGTCACTCAGTCAGTCAGTTAGTCCTTCAGCCAGTCAGTCAAGCAGTCAGTCATTTAGTCTCAGTCAGTCAGTCATTCAGTCAGTCAGTCAGTCAGGCAGTCAGTCAGTCGGTCAGTCCTGTGCAGTCAGTTAGTCACTAAAGCAGTCAGTCAGTCTCAGTCAGTCAGTCAGTCAGTCAGTCCAGTCCAGTCTCAGTCAGTCAGTCAGTCAGTCTCGGTCAGTCAGTCAGTCAGTCATTCAGTCAGTCAGTCACTCAGGCAGTCAGTCAGTCGGTCAGCCTTATTCAGTCAGTCTGTCAGTCAGTCAGTCAGTCAGCCTTATTCAGTCAGTCTGTCAGTCATCCTTACTCAGTCAGTCTGTCAGTCAGTCAGTCGGTCAGTCCTGTCCAGTCAGTTAGTCAGTCAAGCAGTCAGTCAGGTAGTCAAGCAGTCAGTCAGTCAGTGTCAGTCAGTCATTTAGTCATTCAGTCAGTCCGTGAAATAGCCAGTCAGAGAGTCAAGCAGTCAGTCAGTCAGTCTCAGTCAGTCAGTTAGTCAGTCAGTCAGTCAGACAGTCAGTCAGTCCAGTCTCAGTCAGTCAGGCAGTTAGTCAGTCAGTCTCGGTCAGTCAGTGAGTCAGTCAGTCAGTATCAGTCAGTCAGTGAGTCAGTCTGTCAGTCAGGCAGTAAGACTCCGCTCGACAGAACTCCGATAGCCTAATGGCTAGACCGCTGGTCTTCCAAGCAAGTGGCCTGGGTTCGAGTCCCAGCCGGAGCGAATATCTTCAATGTATATATTTCTTTTCTAATTTAAAAATTCTTTTTTTTCAATTTCTTTCCTTTGCAATTATTGATTATTTATGTAGGGAAGAAAATTCTGAGTCAGTTTAATTTTTCGACACGAAGATTTCAAAGTGTTTAAATAAACAATTACCAAGGTGCATTTTTTGTTTTTATTATATATAAAACTCCCACCGACAGAGCTCCCATAGACTAATGTCTAGAGTGTTAGGCTTCCAAGCGAGTGGCCCTGGGTTCGAGTCCCAGCCTGAACGAAAATCTTCAATGTATACCTTTAGTTTCTAATTTGAAATTTCTTCTTCTTTTTTTTTTTAAATTTTTCTCTTTTGCGAATATTGATTATTTATGTAGGGAGAAAAATTCTGAGTCAGTTTAATTATTCGACCTGTAAATTTCAAAGTGTTTGAATCAATAATTACCAAGGTGCATTTTTTGTTTTTATTATATTTAAAACTTCCATCGACAGAGCTCCGATAGCCTAGTGGCTAGACCGTTGGGTTCCAAGCGCGTGGTACTGGGTTCGAGTCCCGGCCGGACGAAAATCTTCCATGTATATATTTCTCCTCTAATTTGAAGATTCTTTTTTTTTCAATTTCTTTCTTTTGCAAATATGGATTATTTATGTACGGAAGAAAATTCTGAGTCAGTTTAATCATTCGACCTTTAGATTTCAAAGATTTTAGATCAATAATTACTAAGGTGCATTTTTTGTTTTTATTATAATTAAGACACCGATCAACAGAGATCCGATAGTATATTGGCGAGAGCGTTGGGCTTCCATGAGTGTCGCCCTGGGTTCAAATCCCAGCCGGAAAGGAAATCTTTAATGCAAATATTTTTTTCTAATTTTCTAATTCTTTTTTTTTTATTTTTCCCTTTTGCGAAGTCAGTCAGTCAGTCTGACAGTCAATCAGTCAAGCACTCAGTCATTCTGTCTCAGTCAGTCAGTCCAGTCAGTCAGTCACTCAGTCAGTCAGTTAGTCCTTCAGCCAGTCAGTCAAGCAGTCAGTCATTTAGTCTCAGTCAGTCAGTCATTCAGTCAGTCAGTCAGTCAGGCAGTCAGTCAGTCAGTCAGTCGGTCAGTCCTGTGCAGTCAGTTAGTCACTAAAGCAGTCAGTCAGTCTCAGTCAGTCAGTCAGTCCAGTCCAGTCTCAGTCAGTCAGTCAGTCAGTCTCGGTCAGTCAGTCTGTCAGTCATTCAGTCAGTCAGGCAGTCAGTCAGTCGGTCAGCCTTATTCAGTCAGTCTGTCAGTCAGTCAGTCAGTCAGCCTTATTCAGTCAGTCTGTCAGTCATCCTTATTCAGTCAGTCTGTCAGTCAGTCAGTCGGTCAGTCCTGTCCAGTCAGTTAGTCAGTCAAGCAGTCAGTCAGGTAGTCAAGCAGTCAGTCAGTCAGTGTCAGTCAGTCATTTAGTCATTCAGTCAGTCAGTGAAATAGCCAGTCAGAGAGTCAAGCAGTCAGTCAGTCAGTCTCAGTCAGTCAGTTAGTCAGTCAGTCAGTCAGTCAGTCAGTCAGTCAGTCCAGTCTCAGTCAGTCAGGCAGTTAGTCAGTCAGTCTCGGTCAGTCAGTGAGTCAGTCAGTCAGTATCAGTCAGTCAGTGAGTCAGTCTGTCAGTCAGGCAGTATCAGTCAGGCAGTAAGACTCCTCTCGACAGAACTCCGATAGCCTAATGGCTAGACCGCTGGTCTTCCAAGCGAGTGGCCTGGGTTCGAGTCCCAGCCGGAGCGAGTATCTTCAATGTATATATTTCTTTTCTAATTTGAAAATTCTTTTTTTTTTCAATTTCTTTCCTTTGCAATTATTGATTATTTATAGAGGGAAGAAAATTCTGAGTCAGTTTAATTTTTCGACACGAAGATTTCAAAGTGTTTAAATAAACAATTACCAAGGTGCATTTTTTGTTTTTATTATATTTAAAACTCCCACCGACAGAGCTCCCATAGACTAATGGCTAGAGTGTTAGGCTTCCAAGCGAGTGGCCCTGGGTTCGAGTCCCAGCCTGAACGAAAATCTTCAATGTATACTTTTAGTTTCTAATTTGAAATTTCTTCTTCTTTTTTTTTAAATTTTTCTCTTTTGCGAATATTGATTATTTATGTAGGGAGAAAAATTCTGAGTCAGTTTAATTATTCGACCTGTAAATTTCAAAGTGTTTGAATCAATAATTACCAAGGTGCATTTTTTGTTTTTATTATATTTAAGACTTCCATCGACAGAGCTCCGATAGCCTAATGGCTAGACCGTTGGGTTCCTAGCGCGTGGTACTGGGTTCGAGTCCCGGCCGGAAAGGAAATCTTAAATGCAAATATTTTTTTCTAATTTTATAATTCTTTTTTTTTAATTTTTCCCTTTTGCGAAGTCAGTCAGTCAGTCTGACAGTCAATCAGTCAAGCACTCAGTCACTCAGTCTCAGTCAGTCAGTCCAGTCAGTCAGTCACTCACTCAGTCAGTTAGTCCTTCAGCCAGTCAGTCAAGCAGTCAGTCATTTAGTCTCAGTCAGTCAGTCAGTCAGGCAGTCAGTCAGTCAGTCAGTCGGTCAGTCCTGTGCAGTCAGTTAGTCACTAAAGCAGTCAGTCAGTCTCAGTCAGTCAGTCAGTCAGTCAGTCCAGTCTCAGTCAGTCAGTCAGTCAGTCTCGGTCAGTCAGTCAGTCAGTCATTCAGTCAGTCAGTCAGTCAGTCAGTCGGTCAGCCTTATTCAGTCAGTCTGTCAGTCAGTCAGTCAGTCAGCCTTATTCAGTCAGTCTGTCAGTCAGTCAGTCGGTCAGTCCTGTCCAGTCAGTTAGTCAGTCAAGCAGTCAGTCAGGTAGTCAAGCAGTCAGTCAGTCAGTGTCAGTCAGTCATTTAGTCATTCAGTCAGTCAGTGAAATAGCCAGTCAGAGAGTCAAGCAGTCAGTCAGTCAGTCTCAGTCAGTCAGTCAGTCAGTCAGTCCAGTCTCAGTCAGTCAGGCAGTTAGTCAGTCAGTGAGTCAGTCAGTCAGTATCAGTCAGTCAGTGAGTCAGTCTGTCAGTCAGGCAGTATCAGTCAGGCAGTAAGACTCCGCTCGACAGAACTCCGATAGCCTAATGGCTAGACCGCTGGTCTTCCAAGCGAGTGGCCTGGGTTCGAGTCCCAGCCGGAGCGAATATCTTCAATGTATATATTTCTTTTCTAATTTGAAAATTCTTTTTTTTTCAATTTCTTTCCTTTGCAATTATTGGATATTTATGTAGGGAAGAAAATTCTGAGTCAGTTTAATTTTTCGACACAAAGATTTCAAAGTGTTTAAATAAACAATTACCAAGGTGCATTTTTTGTTTTTATTATATTTAAAACTCCCTCCGACAGAGCTCCCATAGACTAATGGCTAGAGTGTTAGGCTTCCAAGCGAGTGGCCCTGGGTTCGAGTCCCAGCCTGAACGAAAATCTTCAATGTATACTTTTAGTTTCTAATTTGAAATTTCTTCTTCTTTTTTTTTAAATTTTTCTCTTTTGCGAATATTGATTATTTATGTAGGGAGAAAAATTCTGAGTCAGTTTAATTATTCGACCTGTAAATTTCAAAGTGTTTGAATCAATAATTACCAAGGTGCATTTTTTGTTTTTATTATATTTAAAACTCCCACCGACAGAGCTCCCATAGACTAATGGCTAGAGTGTTAGGCTTCCAAGCGAGTGGCCCTGGGTTCGAGTCCCAGCCTGAACGAAAATCTTCAATGTATACTTTAAGTTTCTAATTTGAAATTTCTTCTTCTTTTTTTTTAAATTTTTCTCTTTTGCGAATATTGATTATTTATGTAGGGAGAAAAATTCTGAGTCAGTTTAATTATTCGACCTGTAAATTTCAAAGTGTTTGAATCAATAATTACCAAGGTGCATTTTTTGTTTTTATTATATTTAAGACTTCCATCGACAGAGCTCCGATAGCCTAATGGCTAGACCGTTGGGTTCCTAGCGCGTGGTACTGGGTTCGAGTCCCGGCCGGAAAGGAAATCTTAAATGCAAATATTTTTTTCTAATTTTATAATTCTTTTTTTTTAATTTTTCCCTTTTGCGAAGTCAGTCAGTCAGTCTGACAGTCAATCAGTCAAACACTCAGTCACTCAGTCTCAGTCAGTCAGTCCAGTCAGTCAGTCACTCACTCAGTCAGTTAGTCCTTCAGCCAGTCAGTCAAGCAGTCAGTCATTTAGTCTCAGTCAGTCAGTCAGTCAGGCAGTCAGTCAGTCAGTCAGTCGGTCAGTCCTGTGCAGTCAGTTAGTCACTAAAGCAGTCAGTCAGTCAGTCAGTCCAGTCTCAGTCAGTCAGTCAGTCAGTCTCGGTCAGTCAGTCAGTCAGTCATTCAGTCAGTCAGTCAGTCAGTCAGTCGGTCAGCCTTATTCAGTCAGTCTGTCAGTCAGTCAGTCAGTCAGCCTTATTCAGTCAGTCTGTCAGTCAGTCAGTCGGTCAGTCCTGTCCAGTCAGTTAGTCAGTCAAGCAGTCAGTCAGGTAGTCAAGCAGTCAGTCAGTCAGTGTCAGTCAGTCATTTAGTCATTCAGTCAGTCAGTGAAATAGCCAGTCAGAGAGTCAAGCAGTCAGTCAGTCAGTCTCAGTCAGTCAGTCAGTCAGTCAGTCCAGTCTCAGTCAGTCAGGCAGTTAGTCAGTCAGTCTCGGTCAGTCAGTGAGTCAGTCAGTCAGTATCAGTCAGTCAGTGAGTCAGTCTGTCAGTCAGGCAGTATCAGTCAGGCAGTAAGACTCCGCTCGACAGAACTCCGATAGCCTAATGGCTAGACCGCTGGTCTTCCAAGCGAGTGGCCTGGGTTCGAGTCCCAGCCGGAGCGAATATCTTCAATGTATATATTTCTTTTCTAATTTGAAAATTCTTTTTTTTTCAATTTCTTTCCTTTGCATTTATTGGATATTTATGTAGGGAAGAAAATTCTGAGTCAGTTTAATTTTTCGACACAAAGATTTCAAAGTGTTTAAATAAACAATTACCAAGGTGCATTTTTTGTTTTTATTATATTTAAAACTCCCACCGACAGAGCTCCCATAGACTAATGGCTAGAGTGTTAGGTTTCCAAGCGAGTGGCCCTGGGTTCGAGTCCCAGCCTGAACGAAAAGCTTCAATGTATACTTTTAGTTTCTAATTTGAAATTTCTTCTTCTTTTTTTTTTAATTTTTCTCTTTTGCGAATATTGATTATTTATGTAGGGAGAAAAATTCTGAGTCAGTTTAATTATTCGACCTGTAAATTTCAAAGTGTTTGAATCAATAATTACCAAGGTGCATTTTTTGTTTTTATTATATTTAAGACTTCCATCGACAGAGCTCCGATAGCCTAATGGCTAGACCGTTGGGTTCCAAGCGCGTGGTACTGGGTTCGAGTCCCGGCCGGAACGAAAATCTTCCATGTATATATTTCTCTTCTAATTTGAAGATTCTTTTTTTTTTCAATTTCTTTCTTTTGCAAATATGGATTATTTATGTACGGAAGAAAATTCTGAGTCAGTTTAATCATTCGACATTTAGATTTCAAAGATTTTAGATCAATAATTACTAAGGTGCATTTTTTGTTTTTATTATAATTAAGACGCCGATCAACAGAGATCCGATAGTATATTGGCGAGAGCGTTGGGCTTCCATGAGTGTCGCCCTGGGTTCAAATCCCAGCCGGAAAGGAAATCTTAAATGCAAATATTTTTTTCTAATTTTATAATTCTTTTTTTTTTATTTTTCCCTTTTGCGAAGTCAGTCAGTCAGTCTGACAGTCAATCAGTCAAGCACTCAGTCATTCAGTCTCAGTCAGTCAGTCCAGTCAGTCAGTCACTCAGTCAGTCAGTTAGTCCTTCAGCCAGTCAGTCAAGCAGTCAGTCATTTAGTCTCAGTCAGTCAGTCAGTCAGGCAGTCAGTCAGTCATTCAGTCGGTCAGTCCTGTGCAGTCAGTTAGTCACTAAAGCAGTCAGTCAGTCTCAGTCAGTCAGTCAGTCAGTCAGTCCAGTCCAGTCTCAGTCAGTCAGTCAGTCAGTCTCGGTCAGTCAGTCAGTCAGTCATTCAGTCAGTCAGGCAGTCAGTCAGTCGGTCAGCCTTATTCAGTCAGTCTGTCAGTCAGTCAGTCAGTCAGCCTTATTCAGTCAGTCTGTCAGTCAGTCAGTCGGTCAGTCCTGTCCAGTCAGTTAGTCAGTCAAGCAGTCAGTCAGGTAGTCAAGCAGTCAGTCAGTCAGTGTCAGTCAGTCATTTAGTCATTCAGTCAGTCAGTGAAATAGCCAGTCAGAGAGTCAAGCAGTCAGTCAGTTAGTCTCAGTCAGTCAGTTAGTCAGTCAGTCAGTATCAGTCAGTCAGTGAGTCAGTCTGTCAGTCAGGCAGTATCAGTCAGGCAGTAAGACTCCGATCGACAGAACTCCGATAGCCTAATGGCTAGACCGTTGGGTTCCTAGCGCGTGGTACTGGGTTCGAGTCCCGGCCGGAAAGGAAATCTTAAATGCAAATATTTTTTTCTAATTTTATAATTCTTTTTTTTTATTTTTCCCTTTTGCGAAGTCAGTCAGTCAGTCTGACAGTCAATCAGTCAAGCACTCAGTCATTCAGTCTCAGTCAGTCAGTCCAGTCAGTCAGTCACTCAGTCAGTCAGTTAGTCCTTCAGCCAGTCAGTCAAGCAGTCAGTCATTTAGTCTCAGTCAGTCAGTCATTCAGTCAGTCAGTCAGTCAGGCAGTCAGTCAGTCAGTCAGTCGGTCAGTCCTGTGCAGTCAGTTAGTCACTAAAACAGTCAGTCAGTCTCAGTCAGTCAGTCAGTCAGTCAGTCCAGTCCAGTCTCAGTCATTCAGTCAGTCAGTCAGTCAGGCAGTCAGTCAGTCGGTCAGCCTTATTCATTCAGTCTGTCAGTCAGTCAGTCAGTCAGCCTTATTCAGTCAGTCTGTCAGTCATCCTTATTCAGTCAGTCAGTCGGTCAGTCCTGTCCAGTCAGTTAGTCAGTCAAGCAGTCAGTCAGGTAGTCAAGCAGTCAGTCAGTCAGTGTCAGTCAGTCATTTAGTCATTCAGTCAGTCAGTGAAATAGCCAGTCAGAGAGTCAAGCAGTCAGTCAGTCAGTTAGACAGTCAGTCCAGTCTCAGTCAGTCAGGCAGTTAGTCAGTCAGTCTCGGTCAGTCAGTGAGTCAGTCAGTCAGTATCAGTCAGTCAGTGAGTCAGTCTGTCAGTCAGGCAGTATCAGTCAGGCAGTAAGACTCCGCTCGACAGAACTCCGATAGCCTAAAGGCTAGACCGCTGGTCTTCCAAGCGAGTGGCCTGGGTTCGAGTCCCAGCCGGAGCGAATATCTTCAATGTATATATTTCTTTTCTAATTTGAAAATTCTTTTTTTTTCAAGTTCTTTCCTTTGCAATTATTGGTTATTTATGTAGGGAAGAAAATTCTGAGTCAGTTTAATTTTTCGACACGAAGATTTCAAAGTGTTTAAATAAACAATTACCAAGGTGCATTTTTTGTTTTTATTATATTTAAAACTCCCACCGACAGAGCTCCCATAGACTAATGGCTAGAGTGTTAGGCTTCCAAGCGAGTGGCCCTGGGTTCGAGTCCCAGCCTGAACGAAAATCTTCAATGTATACTTTTAGTTTCTAATTTGAAATTTCTTCTTTTTTTTTAATTTTTCTCTTTTGCGAATATTGATTATTTATGTAGGGAGAAAAATTCTGAGTCAGTTTAATTATTCGACCTGTAAATTTCAAAGTGTTTGAATCAATAATTACCAAGGTGCATTTTTTGTTTTTATTATATTTAAGACTTCCATCGACAGAGCTCCGATAGCCTAATGGCTAGACCGTTGGGTTCCAAGCGCGTGGTACTGGGTTCGAGTCCCGGCCGGAACGAAAATCTTCCATGTATATATTTCTCTTCTAATTTGAAGATTCTTTTTTTTTCAATTTCTTTCTTTTGCAAATATGGATTTTTTATGTACGGAAGAAAATTCTGAGTCAGTTTAATCATTCGACCTTTAGATTTCAAAGATTTTAGATCAATAATTACTAAGGTGCATTTTTTGTTTTTATTATAATTAAGACACCGATCAACAGAGATCCGATAGTATATTGGCGAGAGCGTTGGGCTTCCATGAGTGTCGCCCTGGGTTCAAATCCCAGCCGGAAAGGAAATCTTAAATGCAAATATTTTTTTCTAATTTTATAATTCTTTTTTTTTTATTTTTCCCTTTTGCGAAGTCAGTCAGTCAGTCTGACAGTCAATCAGTCAAGCACTCAGTCATTCAGTCTCAGTCAGTCAGTCCAGTCAGTCAGTCACTCAGTCAGTCAGTTAGTCCTTCATCCAGTCAGTCAAGCAGTCAGTCATTTAGTCTCAGTCAGTCAGTCATTCAGTCAGTCAGTCAGTCAGGCAGTCAGTCAGTCAGTCAGTCGGTCAGTCCTGTGCAGTCAGTTAGTCACTAAAGCAGTCAGTTAGTCTCAGTCAGTCAGTCAGTCAGTCAGTCCAGTCCAGTCTCAGTCAGTCAGTCAGTCAGTCTCGGTCAGTCAGTCTCGGTCAGTCAGTCAGTCAGTCATTCAGTCAGTCAGTCAGTCAGGCAGTCAGTCAGTCGGTCAGCCTTATTCAGTCAGTCTGTCAGTCAGTCAGTCAGTCAGCCTTATTCAGTCAGTCTGTCAGTCAGTCAGTCGGTCAGTCCTGTCCAGTCAGTTAGTCAGTCAAGCAGTCAGTCAGGTAGTCAAGCAGCCAGTCAGTCAGTGTCAGTCAGTCATTTAGTCATTCAGTCAGTCAGTGAAATAGCCAGTCAGAGAGTCAAGCAGTCAGTCAGTCAGTCTCAGTCAGTCAGTTAGTCAGTCAGTCAGTCAGTCAGTCAGTCCAGTCTCAGTCAGTCAGGCAGTTAGTCAGTCAGTCTCGGTCAGTCAGTGAGTCAGTCAGTCAGTATCAGTCAGTCAGTGAGTCAGTCTGTCAGTCAGGCAGTATCAGTCAGGCAGTAAGACTCCGCTCGACAGAACTCCGATAGCCTAATGGCTAGACCGCTGGTCTTCCAAGCGAGTGGCCTGGGTTCGAGTCCCAGCCGGAGCGAATATCTTCAATGTATATATTTGTTTTCTAATTTGAAAATTCTTTTTTTTTTCAATTTCTTTCCTTTGCAATTATTGATTATTTATGTAGGGAAGAAAATTCTGAGTCAGTTTAATTTTTCGACACGAAGATTTCAAAGTGTTTAAATAAACAATTACCAAGGTGCATTTTTTGTTTTTATTATATTTAAAACTCCCACCGACAGAGCTCCCATAGACTAATGGCTAGAGTGTTAGGCTTCCAAGCGAGTGGCACAGGGTTCGAGTCCCAGCCTGAACGAAAATCTTCAATGTATACTTTTAGTTTCTAATTTGAAATTTCTTCTTCTTTTTTTTTTTTAATTTTTCTCTTTTGCGAATATTGATTATTTATGTAGGGAGAAAAATTCTGAGTCAGTTTAATTATTCGACCTGTAAATTTCAAAGTGTTTGAATCAATAATTACCAAGGTGCATTTTTTGTTTTTATTATATTTAAGACTTCCATCGACAGAGCTCCGATAGCCTAATGGCTAGACCGTTGGGTTCCTAGCGCGTGGTACTGGGTTCGAGTCCCGGCCGGAAAGGAAATCTTAAATGCAAATATTTTTTTCTAATTTTATAATTCTTTTTTTTTATTTTTCCCTTTTGCGAAGTCAGTCAGTGAGTCTGACAGTCAATCAGTCAAGCACTCAGTCATTCAGTCTCAGTCAGTCAGTCCAGTCAGTCAGTCACTCAGTCAGTCAGTTAGTCCTTCAGCCAGTCAGTCAAGCAGTCAGTCATTTAGTCTCAGTCAGTCAGTCATTCAGTCAGTCAGTCAGTCAGGCAGTCAGTCAGTCAGTCAGTCGGTCAGTCCTGTGCAGTCAGTTAGTCACTAAAGCAGTCAGTCAGTCTCAGTCAGTCAGTCAGTCAGTCAGTCCAGTCCAGTCTCAGTCAGTCAGTCAGTCAGTCTCGGTCAGTCAGTCAGTCAGTCATTCAGTCAGTCAGTCAGTCAGGCAGTCAGTCAGTCGGTCAGCCTTATTCAGTCAGTCTGTCAGTCAGTCAGTCAGTCAGCCTTATTCAGTCAGTCTGTCAGTCATCCTTATTCAGTCAGTCTGTCAGTCAGTCAGTCGGTCAGTCCTGTCCAGTCAGTTAGTCAGTCAAGCAGTCAGTCAGGTAGTCAAGCAGTCAGTCAGTCAGTGTCAGTCAGTCATTTAGTCATTCAGTCAGTCAGGGAAATAGCCAGTCAGAGAGTCAAGCAGTCAGTCAGTCAGTCTCAGTCAGTCAGTTAGTCAGTCAGTCAGTCAGTCAGTGAAATAGCCAGTCAGAGAGTCAAGCAGTCAGTCAGTCAGTCTCAGTCAGTCAGTTAGTCAGTCAGTCAGTCAGTCAGTCAGTCAGTCCAGTCTCACTCAGTCAGGCAGTTAGTCAGTCAGTCTCGGTCAGTCAGTGAGTCAGTCAGTCAGTATCAGTCAGTCAGTGAGTCAGTCAGTCAGTCAGGCAGTATCAGTCAGGCAGTAAGACTCCGCTCGACAGAACTCCGATAGCCTAATGGCTAGACCGCTGGTCTTCCAAGCGAGTGGCCTGGGTTCGAGTCCCAGCCGGAGCGAATATCTTCAATGTATATATTTCTTTTCTAATTTGGAAATTCTTTTTTTTTTCAATTTCTTTCCTTTGCAATTATTGATTATTTATGTAGGGAAGAAAATTCTGAGTCAGTTTAATTTTTCGACACGAAGATTTCAAAGTGTTTAAATAAACAATTACCAAGGTGCATTTTTTGTTTTTATTATATTTAAAACTCCCACCGACAGAGGTCCCATAGACTAATGGCTAGAGTGTTAGGCTTCCAAGCGAGTGGCCCTGGGTTCGAGTCCCAGCCTGAACGAAAATCTTCAATGCATACTTTTAGTTTCTAATTTGAAATTTCTTCTTCTTTTTTTTAAATTTTTCTCTTTTGCGAATATTGATTATTTATGTAGGGAGAAAAATTCTGAGTCAGTTTAATTATTCGACCTGTAAATTTCAAAGTGTTTGAATCAATAATTACCAAGGTGCATTTTTTGTTTTTATTATATTTAAGACTTCCCTCGACAGAGCTCCGATAGCCTAATGGCTAGACCGTTGGGTTCCTAGCGCGTGGTACTGGGTTCGAGTCCCGGCCGGAAAGGAAATCTTAAATGCAAATATTTTTTTCTAATTTTATAATTCTTTTTTTTTTATTTTTCCCTTTTGCGAAGTCAGTCAGTCAGTCTGACAGTCAATCAGTCAAGCACTCAGTCATTCAGTCTCAGTCAGTCAGTCCAGTCAGTCAGTCACTCAGTCAGTCAGTTAGTCCTTCAGCCAGTCAGTCAAGCAGTCAGTCATTTAGTCTCAGTCAGTCAGTCATTCAGTCAGTCAGTCAGTCAGGCAGTCAGTCAGTCAGTCAGTCGGTCAGTCCTGTGCAGTCAGTTAGTCACTAAAGCAGTCAGTCAGTCTCAGTCAGTCAGTCAGTCAGTCAGTCCAGTCCAGTCTCAGTCAGTCAGTCAGTCAGTCTCGGTCAGTCAGTCAGTCAGTCATTCAGTCAGTCAGTCAGTCAGGCAGTCAGTCAGTCGGTCAGCCTTATTCAGTCAGTCTGTCAGTCAGTCAGTCAGTCAGTCAGTCAGCCTTATTCAGTCAGTCTGTCAGTCATCCTTATTCAGTCAGTCTGTCAGTCAGTCAGTCGGTCAGTCCTGTGCAGTCAGTTAGTCACTAAAGCAGTCAGTCAGTCTCAGTCAGTCAGTCTCAGTCAGTCAGTCAGTCAGTCAGTCCAGTCCAGTCTCAGTCAGTCAGTCAGTCAGTCTCGGTCAGTCAGTCAGTCAGTCATTCAGTCAGTCAGTCAGTCAGGCAGTCAGTCAGTCGGTCAGCCTTATTCAGTCAGTCTGTCAGTCAGTCAGTCAGTCAGCCTTATTCAGTCAGTCTGTCAGTCATCCTTATTCAGTCAGTCTGTCAGTCAGTCAGTCGGTCAGTCCTGTCCAGTCAGTTAGTCAGTCAAGCAGTCAGTCAGGTAGTCAAGCAGTCAGTCAGTCAGTGTCAGTCAGTCATTTAGTCATTCAGTCAGTCAGTGAAATAGCCAGTCAGAGAGTCAAGCAGTCAGTCAGTCAGTCTCAGTCAGTCAGTTAGTCAGTCAGTCAGTCAGTCAGTCAGTCAGTCCAGTCTCAGTCAGTCAGGCAGTTAGTCAGTCAGTCTCGGTCAGTCAGTGAGTCAGTCAGTCAGTATCAGTCAGTCAGTGAGTCAGTCTGTCAGTCAGGCAGTATCAGTCAGGCAGTAAGACTCCGCTTGACAGAACTCCGATAGCCTAATGGCTAGACCGCTGGTCTTCCAAGCGAGTAGCCTGGGTTCGAGTCCCAGCCGGAGCGAATATCTTCAATGTATATATTTCTTTTCTAATTTGAAAATTCTTTTTTTTTTCAATTTCTTTCCTTTGCAATTATTGATTATTTATGTAGGGAAGAAAATTCTGAGTCAGTTTAATTTTTCGACACGAAGATTTCAAAGTGTTTAAATAAACAATTACCAAGGTGCATTTTTTGTTTTTATTATATTTAAAACTCCCACCGACAGAGCTCCCATAGACTAATGGCTAGAGTGTTAGGCTTCCAAGCGAGTGGCCCTGGGTTCGAGTCCCAGCCTGAACGAAAATCTTCAATGTATACTTTCAGTTTCTAATTTGAAATTTCTTCTTCTTTTTTTTTTAATTTTTCTCTTTTGCGAATATTGATTATTTATGTAGGGAGAAAAATTCTGAGTCAGTTTAATTATTCGACCTGTAAATTTCAAAGTGTTTGAATCAATAATTACCAAGGTGCATTTTTTGTTTTTATTATATTTAAGACTTCCATCGACAGAGCTCCGATAGCCTAATGGCTACACCGTTGGGTTCCAAGCGCGTGGTACTGGGTTCGAGTCCCGGCCGGAACGAAAATCTTCCATGTATATATTTCGCTTCTAATTTGAAGATTCTTTTTTTTTTCAATTTCTTTCTTTTGCAAATATGGATTATTTATGTACGGAAGAAAATTCTGAGTCAGTTTAATCATTCGACCTTTAGATTTCAAAGATTTTAGATCAATAATTACTAAGGTGCATTTTTTGTTTTTATTATAATTAAGACACCGATCAACAGAGATCCGATAGTATATTGGCGAGAGCGTTGGGCTTCCATGAGTGTCGCCCTGGGTTCAAATCCCAGCCGGAAAGGAAATCTTAAATGCAAATATTTTTTTATAATTCTTTTTTTTTTATTTTTCCCTTTTGCGAAGTCAGTCAGTCAGTCTGACAGTCAATCAGTCAAGCACTCAGTCATTCAGTCTCAGTCAGTCAGTCCAGTCAGTCAGTCACTCAGTCAGTCAGTTAGTCCTTCAGCCAGTCAGTCAAGCAGTCAGTCATTTAGTCTCAGTCAGTCAGTCATTCAGTCAGTCAGTCAGTCAGGCAGTCAGTCAGTCAGTCAGTCGGTCAGTCCTGTGCAGTCAGTTAGTCACTAAAGCAGTCAGTCAGTCTCAGTCAGTCAGTCAGTCCAGTCCAGTCTCAGTCAGTCAGTCAGTCAGTCTCGGTCAGTCAGTCAGTCAGTCATTCAGTCAGTCAGTCAGTCAGGCAGTCAGTCAGTCGGTCAGCCTTATTCAGTCAGTCTGTCAGTCAGTCAGTCAGTCAGCCTTATTCAGTCAGTCTGTCAGTCATCCTTATTCAGTCAGTCTGTCAGTCAGTCAGTCGGTCAGTCCTGTCCAGTCAGTTAGTCAGTCAAGCAGTCAGTCAGGTAGTCAAGCAGTCAGTCCGTCAGTGTCAGTCAGTCATTTAGTCATTCAGTCAGTCAGTCAGTCAGTCCAGTCTCAGTCAGTCAGGCAGTTAGTCAGTCAGTCTCGGTCAGTCAGTGAGTCAGTCAGTCAGTATCAGTCAGTCAGTGAGTCAGTCTGTCAGTCAGGCAGTATCAGTCAGGCAGTAAGACTCCGCTCGACAGAACTCCGATAGCCTAATGGCTAGACCGCTGGTCTTCCAAGCGAGTGGCCTGGGTTCGAGTCCCAGCCGGAGCGAATATCTTCAATGTATATATTTCTTTTCTAATTTGGAAATTCTTTTTTTTTTCAATTTCTTTCCTTTGCAATTATTGATTATTTATGTAGGGAAGAAAATTCTGAGTCAGTTTAATTTTTCGACACGAAGATTTCAAAGTGTTTAAATAAACAATTACCAAGGTGCATTTTTTGTTTTTATTATATTTAAAACTCCCACCGACAGAGGTCCCATAGACTAATGGCTAGAGTGTTAGGCTTCCAAGCGAGTGGCCCTGGGTTCGAGTCCCAGCCTGAACGAAAATCTTCAATGTATACTTTTAGTTTCTAATTTGAAATTTCTTCTTCTTTTTTTTAAATTTTTCTCTTTTGCGAATATTGATTATTTATGTAGGGAGAAAAATTCTGAGTCAGTTTAATTATTCGACCTGTAAATTTCAAAGTGTTTGAATCAATAATTACCAAGGTGCATTTTTTGTTTTTATTATATTTAAGACTTCCCTCGACAGAGCTCCGATAGCCTAATGGCTAGACCGTTGGGTTCCTAGCGCGTGGTACTGGGGTCGAGTCCCGGCCGGAAAGGAAATCTTAAATGCAAATATTTTTTTTCTAATTTTATAATTCTTTTTTTTTATTTTTCCCTTTTGCGAAGTCAGTCAGTCAGTCTGACAGTCAATCAGTCAAGCACTCAGTCATTCAGTCTCAGTCAGTCAGTCCAGTCAGTCAGTCACTCAGTCAGTCAGTTAGTCCTTCAGCCAGTCAGTCAAGCAGTCAGTCATTTAGTCTCAGTCAGTCAGTCATTCAGTCAGTCAGTCAGTCAGGCAGTCAGTCAGTCAGTCCTGTGCAGTCAGTTAGTCACTAAAGCAGTCAGTCAGTCTCAGTCAGTCAGTCAGTCAGTCAGTCCAGTCCAGTCTCAGTCAGTCAGTCAGTCAGTCTCGGTCAGTCAGTCAGTCAGTCATTCAGTCAGTCAGTCAGTCAGGCAGTCAGTCAGTCGGTCAGCCTTATTCAGTCAGTCTGTCAGTCAGTCAGTCAGTCAGTCAGTCAGCCTTATTCAGTCAGTCTGTCAGTCATCCTTATTCAGTCAGTCTGTCAGTCAGTCAGTCGGTCAGTCCTGTGCAGTCAGTTAGTCACTAAAGCAGTCAGTCAGTCTCAGTCAGTCAGTCTCAGTCAGTCAGTCAGTCAGTCAGTCCAGTCCAGTCTCAGTCAGTCAGTCAGTCAGTCTCGGTCAGTCAGTCAGTCAGTCATTCAGTCAGTCAGTCAGTCAGGCAGTCAGTCAGTCGGTCAGCCTTATTCAGTCAGTCTGTCAGTCAGTCAGTCAGTCAGCCTTATTCAGTCAGTCTGTCAGTCATCCTTATTCAGTCAGTCTGTCAGTCAGTCAGTCGGTCAGTCCTGTCCAGTCAGTTAGTCAGTCAAGCAGTCAGTCAGGTAGTCAAGCAGTCAGTCAGTCAGTGTCAGTCAGTCATTTAGTCATTCAGTCAGTCAGTGAAATAGCCAGTCAGAGAGTCAAGCAGTCAGTCAGTCAGTCTCAGTCAGTCAGTTAGTCAGTCAGTCAGTCCTGTGCAGTCAGTTAGTCACTAAAGCAGTCAGTCAGTCTCAGTCAGTCAGTCTCAGTCAGTCAGTCAGTCAGTCAGTCCAGTCCAGTCTCAGTCAGTCAGTCAGTCAGTCTCGGTCAGTCAGTCAGTCAGTCATTCAGTCAGTCAGTCAGTCAGGCAGTCAGTCAGTCGGTCAGCCTTATTCAGTCAGTCTGTCAGTCAGTCAGTCGGTCAGTCCTGTGCAGTCAGTTAGTCACTAAAGCAGTCAGTCAGTCTCAGTCAGTCAGTCTCAGTCAGTCAGTCAGTCAGTCAGTCCAGTCCAGTCTCAGTCAGTCAGTCAGTCAGTCTCGGTCAGTCAGTCAGTCAGTCATTCAGTCAGTCAGTCAGTCAGGCAGTCAGTCAGTCGGTCAGCCTTATTCAGTCAGTCTGTCAGTCAGTCAGTCAGTCAGCCTTATTCAGTCAGTCTGTCAGTCATCCTTATTCAGTCAGTCTGTCAGTCAGTCAGTCGGTCAGTCCTGTCCAGTCAGTTAGTCAGTCAAGCAGTCAGTCAGGTAGTCAAGCAGTCAGTCAGTCAGTGTCAGTCAGTCATTTAGTCATTCAGTCAGTCAGTGAAATAGCCAGTCAGAGAGTCAAGCAGTCAGTCAGTCAGTCTCAGTCAGTCAGTTAGTCAGTCAGTCAGTCAGTCAGTCCAGTCTCAGTCAGTCAGGCAGTTAGTCAGTCAGTCTCGGTCAGTCAGTGAGTCAGTCAGTCAGTATCAGTCAGTCAGTGAGTCAGTCTGTCAGTCAGGCAGTATCAGTCAGGCAGTAAGACTCCGCTTGACAGAACTCCGATAGCCTAATGGCTAGACCGCTGGTCTTCCAAGCCAGTAGCCTGGGTTCGAGTCCCAGCCGGAGCGAATATCTTCAATGTATATATTTCTTTTCTAATTTGAAAATTCTTTTTTTTTTCAATTTCTTTCCTTTGCAATTATTGATTATTTATGTAGGGAAGAAAATTCTGAGTCAGTTTAATTTTTCGACACAAAGATTTCAAAGTGTTTAAATAAACAATTACCAAGGTGCATTTTTTGTTTTTATTATATTTAAAACTCCCACCGACAGAGCTCCCATAGACTAATGGCTAGAGTGTTAGGCTTCCAAGCGAGTGGCCCTGGGTTCGAGTCCCAGCCTGAACGAAAATCTTCAATGTATACTTTCAGTTTCTAATTTGAAATTTCTTCTTCTTTTTTTTTTAATTTTTCTCTTTTGCGAACATTGATTATTTATGTAGGGAGAAAAATTCTGAGTCAGTTTAATTATTCGACCTGTAAATTTCAAAGTGTTTGAATCAATAATTACCAAGGTGCATTTTTTGTTTTTATTATATTTAAGACTTCCATCGACAGAGCTCCGATAGCCTAATGGCTACACCGTTGGGTTCCAAGCGCGTGGTACTGGGTTCGAGTCCCGGCCGGAACGAAAATCTTCCATGTATATATTTCGCTTCTAATTTGAAGATTCTTTTTTTTTTCAATTTCTTTCTTTTGCAAATATGGATTATTTATGTACGGAAGAAAATTCTGAGTCAGTTTAATCATTCGACCTTTAGATTTCAAAGATTTTAGATCAATAATTACTAAGGTGCATTTTTTGTTTTTATTATAATTAAGACACCGATCAACAGAGATCCGATAGTATATTGGCGAGAGCGTTGGGCTTCCATGAGTGTCGCCCTGGGTTCAAATCCCAGCCGGAAAGGAAATCTTAAATGCAAATATTTTTTTCTAATTTTATAATTCTTTTTTTTTTATTTTTCCCTTTTGCGAAGTCAGTCAGTCAGTCTGACAGTCAATCAGTCAAGCACTCAGTCATTCAGTCTCAGTCAGTCAGTCCAGTCAGTCAGTCACTCAGTCAGTCAGTTAGTCCTTCAGCCAGTCAGTCAAGCAGTCAGTCATTTAGTCTCAGTCAGTCAGTCATTCAGTCAGTCAGTCAGTCAGTCAGGCAGTCAGTCAGTCAGTCAGTCGGTCAGTCCTGTGCAGTCAGTTAGTCACTAAAGCAGTCAGTCAGTCTCAGTCAGTCAGTCAGTCCAGTCCAGTCTCAGTCAGTCAGTCAGTCAGTCTCGGTCAGTCAGTCAGTCAGTCATTCAGTCAGTCAGTCAGTCAGGCAGTCAGTCAGTCGGTCAGCCTTATTCAGTCAGTCTGTCAGTCAGTCAGTCAGTCAGCCTTATTCAGTCAGTCTGTCAGTCATCCTTATTCAGTCAGTCTGTCAGTCAGTCAGTCGGTCAGTCCTGTCCAGTCAGTTAGTCAGTCAAGCAGTCAGTCAGGTAGTCAAGCAGTCAGTCAGTCAGTGTCAGTCAGTCATTTAGTCATTCAGTCAGTCAGTGAAATAGCCAGTCAGAGAGTCAAGCAGTCAGTCTCAGTCAGTCAGTTAGTCAGTCAGTCAGTCAGTCAGTCAGTCCAGTCTCAGTCAGTCAGGCAGTTAGTCAGTCAGTCTCGGTCAGTCAGTGAGTCAGTCAGTCAGTATCAGTCAGTCAGTGAGTCAGTCTGTCAGTCAGGCAGTATCAGTCAGGCAGTAAGACTCCGCTCGACAGAACTCCGATAGCCTAATGGCTAGACCGCTGGTCTTCCAAGCGAGTGGCCTGGGTTCGAGTCCCAGCCGGAGCGAATATCTTCAATGTATATATTTCTTTTCTAATTTGAAAATTCTTTTTTTTTCAATTTCTTTCCTTTGCAATTATTGATTATTTATGTAGGGAAGAAAATTCTGAGTCAGTTTAATTTTTCGACACGAAGATTTCAAAGTGTTTAAATAAACAATTACCAAGGTGCATTTTTTGTTTTTATTATATTTAAAACTCCCACCGACAGAGCTCCCATAGACTAAAGGCTAGAGTGTTAGGCTTCCAAGCGAGTGGCCCTGGGTTCGAGTCCCAGCCTGAACGAAAATCTTCAATGTATACTTTTAGTTTCTAATTTGAAATTTCTTCTTCTTTTTTTTTTAATTTTTCTCTTTTGCGAATATTGATTATTTATGTAGGGAGAAAAATTCTGAGTCAGTTTAATTATTCGACCTGTAAATTTCAAAGTGTTTGAATCAATAATTACCAAGGTGCATTTTTTGTTTTTATTATATTTAAGACTTCCATCGACAGAGCTCCGATAGCCTAATGGCTAGACCGTTGGGTTCCAAGCGCGTGGTACTGGGTTCGAGTCCCGGCCGGAACGAAAATCTTCCATGTATATATTTCTCTTCTAATTTGAAGATTCTTTTTTTTTTCAATTGCTTTCTTTTGCAAATATGGATTATTTATGTACGGAAGAAAATTCTGAGTCAGTGTAATCATTCGACCTTTAGATTTCAAAGATTTTAGATCAATAATTACTAAGGTGCATTTTTTGTTTTTATTATAATTAAGACACCGATCAACAGAGATCCGATAGTATATTGGCGAGAGCGTTGGGCTTCCATGAGTGTCGCCCTGGGTTCAAATCCCAGCCGGAAAGGAAATCTTAAATGCAAATATTTTTTTTCTAATTTTATAATTCTTTTTTTTTTATTTTTCCCTTTTGCGAAGTCAGTCAGTCAGTCTGACAGTCAATCAGTCAAGCACTCAGTCATTCAGTCTCAGTCAGTCAGTCCAGTCAGTCAGTCACTCAGTCAGTCAGTTAGTGCTTCAGCCAGTCAGTCAAGCAGTCAGTCATTTAGTCTCAGTCATTCAGTCAGTCAGTCAGTCAGGCAGTCAGTCAGTCAGTCAGTCGGTCAGTCCTGTGCAGTCAGTTAGTCACTAAAGCAGTCAGTCAGTCTCAGTCAGTCAGTCAGTCAGTCAGTCCAGTCCAGTCTCAGTCAGTCAGTCAGTCAGTCTCGGTCAGTCAGTCAGTCAGTCATTCAGTCAGTCAGTCAGTCAGGCAGTCAGTCAGTCGGTCAGCCTTATTCAGTCAGTCAGTCAGTCAGCCTTATTCAGTCAGTCTGTCAGTCATCCTTATTCAGTCAGTCTGTCAGTCAGTCAGTCGGTCAGTCCTGTCCAGTCAGTTAGTCAGTCAAGCAGTCAGTCAGGTAGTCAAGCAGCCAGTCAGTCAGTGTCAGTCAGTCATTTAGTCATTCAGTCAGTCAGTGAAATAGCCAGTCAGAGAGTCAAGCAGTCAGTCAGTCAGTCTCAGTCAGTCAGTCAGTCAGTCAGTCCAGTCTCAGTCAGTCAGGCAGTTAGTCAGTCAGTCTCGGTCAGTCAGTGAGTCAGTCAGTCAGTATCAGTCCGTCAGTGAGTCAGTCTGTCAGTCAGGCAGTATCAGTCAGGCAGTAAGACTCCGCTCGACAGAACTCCGATAGCCTAATGGCTAGACCGCTGGTCTTCCAAGCGAGTGGCCTGGGTTCGAGTCCCAGCCGGAGCGAATATCTTCAATGTATATATTTCTTTTCTAATTTGAAAATTCTTTTTATTTTTAAATTTCTTTCCTTTGCAATTATTGATTATTTATGTAGGGAAGAAAATTCTGAGTCAGTTTAATTTTTCGACACAAAGATTTCAAAGTGTTTAAATAAACAATTACCAAGGTGCATTTTTTGTTTTTATTATATTTAAAACTCCCACCGACAGAGCTCCCATAGACTAATGGCTAGAGTGTTAGGCTTCCAAGCGAGTGGCCCTGGGTTCGAGTCCCAGCCTGAACGAAAATCTTCAATGTATACATTTAGTTTCTAATTTGAAATTTCTTCTTCTTTTTTTTTTAATTTTTCTCTTTTGCGAATATTGATTATTTATGTAGGGAGAAAAATTCTGAGTCAGTTTAATTATTCGACCTGTAAATTTCAAAGTGTTTGAATCAATAATTACCAAGGTGCATTTTTTGTTTTTATTATATTTAAGACTTCCATCGACAGAGCTCCGATAGCCTAATGGCTAGACCGTTGGGTTCCAAGCGCGTGGTACTGGGTTCGAGTCCCGGCCGGAACGAAAATCTTCCATGTATATATTTCTCTTCTAATTTGAAGATTCTTTTTTTTTTCAATTTCTTTCTTTTGCAAATATGGATTATTTATGTACGGAAGAAAATTCTGAGTCAGTTTTATCATTCGACCTTTAGATTTCAAAGATTTTAGATCAATAATTACTAAGGTGCATTTTTTGTTTTTATTATAATTAAGACACCGATCAACAGAGATCCGATAGTATATTGGCGAGAGCGTTGGGCTTCCATGAGTGTCGCCCTGG
Organism: Uloborus diversus; assembly: GCF_026930045.1. Lineage (NCBI taxonomy): Eukaryota > Metazoa > Arthropoda > Arachnida > Araneae > Uloboridae > Uloborus > Uloborus diversus. The sequence continues at coordinate 128,736 of NW_026558510.1, read as the reverse complement.
GTTCAAATCCCAGCCGGAAAGGAAATCTTAAATGCAAATATTTTTTTCTAATTTTGTAATTCTTTTTTTTTTATTTTTCCCTTTTGCGAAGTCAGTCGGTCAGTCTGACAGTCAATCAGTCAAGCACTCTGTCATTCAGTCTCAGTCAGTCAGTCCAGTCACTCAGTCAGTCAGTTAGTGCTTCAGCCAGTCAGTCAAGCAGTCAGTCATTTAGTCTCAGTCAGTCAGTCATTCAGTCAGTCAGTCAGTCAGGCAGTCAGTTAGTCACTAAAGCAGTCAGTCAGTCTCAGTCAGTCAGTCAGTCAGTCAGTCCAGTCCAGTCTCAGTCAGTCAGTCAGTCAGTCTCGGTCAGTCAGTCAGTCAGTCATTCAGTCAGTCAGTCAGTCAGTCAGCCTTATTCAGTCAGTCTGTCAGTCATCCTTATTCAGTCAGTCTGTCAGTCAGTCAGTCGGTCAGTCCTGTCCAGTCAGTTAGTCAGTCAAGCAGTCAGTCAGGTAGTCAAGCAGTCAGTCAGTCAGTGTCAGTCAGTCATTTAGTCATTCAGTCAGTCAGTGAAATAGCCAGTCAGAGAGTGAAGCAGTCAGTCAGTCAGTCTCAGTCAGTCAGTTAGTCAGTCAGTCAGTCAGTCAGTCAGTCAGTCCAGTCTCAGTCAGTCAGTCAGTCCAGTCTCAGTCAGTCTCGGTCAGTCAGTGAGTCAGTCAGTCAGTATCAGTCAGTCAGTGAGTCAGTCTGTCAGTCAGGCAGTATCAGTCAGGCAGTAAGACTCCGCTCGACAGAACTCCGATAGCCTAATGGCTAGACCGCTGGTCTTCCAAGCGAGTGGCCTGGGTTCGAGTCCCAGCCGGAGCGAATATCTTCAATGTATATATTTCTTTTCTAATTTGAAAATTCTTTTTTTTTTCAATTTCTTTCCTTTGCAATTATTGATTATTTATGTATCGAAGAAAATTCTGAGTCAGTTTAATTTTTCGACACGAAGATTTCAAAGTGTTTAAATAAACAATTACCAAGGTGCATTTTTTGTTTTTATTATATTTAAAACTCCCACCGACAGAGCTCCCATAGACTTATGGCTAGAGTGTTAGGCTTCCAAGGGAGTGGCCCTGGGTTCGAGTCCCAGCCTGAACGAAAATCTTCAATGTATACTTTTAGTTTCTAATTTGAAATTTCTTCTTCTTTTTTTTTTAATTTTTCTCTTTTGCGAATATTGATTATTTATGTAGGGAGAAAAATTCTGAGTCAGTTTAATTATTCGACCTGTAAATTTCAAAGTGTTTGAATCAATAATTACCAAGGTGCATTTTTTGTTTTTATTATATTTAAGACTTCCATCGACAGAGCTCCGATAGCCTAATGGCTAGACCGTTGGGTTCCTAGCGCGTGGTACTGGGTTCGAGTCCCGGCCGGAAAGGAAATCTTAAATGCAAATATTTTTTTATAATTCTTTTTTTTTATTTTTCCCTTTTGCGAAGTCAGTCAGTCAGTCTGACAGTCAATCAGTCAAGCACTCAGTCATTCAGTCTCAGTCAGTCAGTCCAGTCAGTCAGTCACTCAGTCAGTCAGTTAGTCCTTCAGCCAGTCAGTCAAGCAGTCAGTCATTTAGCCTCAGTCAGTCAGTCATTCAGCCAGTCAGTCAGTCAGGCAGTCAGTCAGTCAGTCAGTCGGTCAGTCCTGTGCAGTCAGTTAGTCACTAAAGCAGTCAGTCAGTCTCAGTCAGTCAGTCAGTCAGTCAGTCCAGTCCAGTCTCAGTCAGTCAGTCAGTCATTCTCGGTCAGTCAGTCAGTCAGTCAGTCAGGCAGTCAGTCAGTCGGTCAGCCTTATTCAGTCAGTCTGTCAGTCAGTCAGTCAGTCAGCCTTATTCAGTCAGTCTGTCAGTCATCCTTTTTCAGTCAGTCGGTCAGTCCTGTCCAGTCAGTTAGTCAGTCAAGCAGTCAGTCAGGTAGTCAAGCAGTCAGTCAGGTAGTCAAGCAGTCAGTCAGTCAGTGTCAGTCAGTCATTTAGTCATTCAGTCAGTCAGTGAAATAGCCAGTCAGAGAGTCAAGCAGTCAGTCAGTCAGTCTCAGTCAGTCAGTTAGTCAGTCAGTCAGTCAGTCAGTCAGTCAGTCCAGTCTCAGTCAGTCAGGCAGTTAGTCAGTCAGTCTCGGTCAGTCAGTGAGTCAGTCAGTCAGTATCAGTCAGTCAGTGAGTCAGTCTGTCAGTCAGGCAGTATCAGTCAGGCAGTAAGACTCCGCTCGACAGAACTCCGATAGCCTAATGGCTAGACCGCTGGTCTTCCAAGCGAGTGGCCTGGGTTCGAGTCCCAGCCGGAGCGAATATCTTCAATGTATATATTTCTTTTCTAATTTGAAAATTCTTTTTTTTTTCAATTTCTTTCCTTTGCAATTATTGATTATTTATGTAGGGAAGAAAATTCTGAGTCAGTTTAATTTTTCGACACGAAGATTTCAAAGTGTTTAAATAAACAATTACCAAGGTGCATTTTTTGTTTTTATTATATTTAAAACTCCCACCGACAGAGCTCCCATAGACTAATGGCTAGAGTGTTAGGCTTCCAAGCGAGTGGCCCTGGGTTCGAGTCCCAGCCTGAACGAAAATCTTCAATGTATACTTTTAGTTTCTAATTTGAAATTTCTTTTTTTTTTTTTTAATTTTTCTCTTTTGCGAATATTGATTATTTATGTAGGGAGAAAAATTCTGAGTCAGTTTAATTATTCGACCTGTAAATTTCAAAGTGTTTGAATCAATAATTACCAAGGTGCATTTTTTGTTTTTATTATATTTAAGACTTCCATCGATAGAGCTCCGATAGCCTAATGGCTAGACCGTTGGGTTCCAAGCGCGTGGTACTGGGTTCGAGTCCCGGCCGGAACGAAAATCTTCCATGTATATATTTCTCTTCTAATTTGAAGATTCTTTTTTTTTTCAATTTCTTTCTTTTGCAAATATGGATTATTTATGTACGGAAGAAAATTCTGAGTCAGTTTAATCATTCGACCTTTAGATTTCAAAGATTTTAGATCAATAATTACTAAGGTGCATTTTTTGTTTTTATTATAATTAAGACACCGATCAACAGAGATCCGATAGTATATTGGCGAGAGCGTTGGGCTTCCATGTGTGTCGCCCTGGGTTCAAATCCCAGCCGGAAAGGAAATCTTAAATGCAAATATTTTTTTCTAATTTTGTAATTCTTTTTTTTTTATTTTTCCCTTTTGCGAAGTCAGTCAGTCTGACAGTCAATCAGTCAAGCACTCTGTCATTCAGTCTCAGTCAGTCAGTCCAGTCAGTTAGTCACTCAGTCAGTCAGTTAGTGCTTCAGCCAGTCAGTCAAGCAGTCAGTCATTTAGTCTCAGTCAGTCAGTCATTCAGTCAGTCAGTCAGTCAGGCAGTCAGTCAGTCAGTCAGTCGGTCAGTCCTGTGCAGTCAGTTAGTCACTAAAGCAGTCAGTCAGTCTCAGTCAGTCAGTCAGTCAGTCAGTCCAGTCCAGTCTCAGTCAGTCAGTCAGTCAGTCTCGGTCAGTCAGTCAGTCAGTCATTCAGTCCGTCAGTCAGTCAGGCAGTCAGTCAGTCGGTCAGCCTTATTCAGTCAGTCTGTCAGTCAGTCAGTTAGTCAGCCTTATTCAGTCAGTCTGTCAGTCATCCTTATTCAGTCAGTCTGTCAGTCAGTCAGTCGGTCAGTCCTGTCCAGTCAGTTAGTCAGTCAAACAGTCAGTCAGGTAGTCAAGCAGTCAGTCAGTCAGTGTCAGTCAGTCATTTAGTCATTCAGTCAGTCAGTGAAATAGCCAGTCAGAGAGTCAAGCAGTCAGTCAGTCAGTCTCAGTCAGTCAGTCAGTCAGTCAGTCCAGTCTCAGTCAGTCAGGCAGTTAGTCAGTCAGTCTCGGTCAGTCAGTGAGTCAGTCAGTCAGTATCAGTCCGTCAGTGAGTCAGTCTGTCAGTCAGGCAGTATCAGTCAGGCAGTAAGACTCCGCTCGACAGAACTCCGATAGCCTAATGGCTAGACCGCTGGTCTTCCAAGCGAGTGGCCTGGGTTCGAGTCCCAGCCGGAGCGAATATCTTCAATGTATATATTTCTTTTCTAATTTGAAAATTCTTTTTCTTTTTAAATTTCTTTCCTTTGCAATTATTGATTATTTATGTAGGGAAGAAAATTCTGAGTCAGTTTAATTTTTCGACACAAAGATTTCAAAGTGTTTAAATAAACAATTACCAAGGTGCATTTTTTGTTTTTATTATATTTAAAACTCCCACCGACAGAGCTCCCATAGACTAATGGCTAGAGTGTTAGGCTTCCAAGCGAGTGGCCCTGGGTTCGAGTCCCAGCCTGAACGAAAATCTTCAATGTATACATTTAGTTTCTAATTTGAAATTTCTTCTTCTTTTTTTTTTAATTTTTCTCTTTTGCGAATATTGATTATTTATGTAGGGAGAAAAATTCTGAGTCAGTTTAATTATTCGACCTGTAAATTTCAAAGTGTTTGAATCAATAATTACCAAGGTGCATTTTTTGTTTTTATTATATTTAAGACTTCCATCGACAGAGCTCCGATAGCCTAATGGCTAGACCGTTGGGTTCCAAGCGCGTGGTACTGGGTTCGAGTCCCGGCCGGAACGAAAATCTTCCGTGTATATATTTCTCTTCTAATTTGAAGATTCTTTTTTTTTTCAATTTCTTTCTTTTGCAAATATGGATTATTTATGTACGGAAGAAAATTCTGAGTCAGTTTTATCATTCGACCTTTAGATTTCAAAGATTTTAGATCAATAATTACTAAGGTGCATTTTTTGTTTTTATTATAATTAAGACACCGATCAACAGAGATCCGATAGTATATTGGCGAGAGCGTTGGGCTTCCATGAGTGTCGCCCTGGGTTCAAATCCCAGCCGGAAAGGAAATCTTAAATGCAAATATTTTTTTCTAATTTTGTAATTCTTTTTTTTTTATTTTTCCCTTTTGCGAAGTCAGTCGGTCAGTCTGACAGTCAATCAGTCAAGCACTCTGTCATTCAGTCTCAGTCAGTCAGTCCAGTCACTCAGTCAGTCAGTTAGTGCTTCAGCCAGTCAGTCAAGCAGTCAGTCATTTAGTCTCAGTCAGTCAGTCATTCAGTCAGTCAGTCAGTCAGGCAGTCAGTCAGTCAGTCAGTCGGTCAGTCCTGTGCAGTCAGTTAGTCACTAAAGCAGTCAGTCAGTCTCAGTCAGTCAGTCAGTCAGTCAGTCCAGTCCAGTCTCAGTCAGTCAGTCAGTCAGTCTCGGTCAGTCAGTCAGTCAGTCATTCAGTCAGTCAGTCAGTCAGTCAGCCTTATTCAGTCAGTCTGTCAGTCATCCTTATTCAGTCAGTCTGTCAGTCAGTCAGTCGGTCAGTCCTGTCCAGTCAGTTAGTCAGTCAAGCAGTCAGTCAGGTAGTCAAGCAGTCAGTCAGTCAGTGTCAGTCAGTCATTTAGTCATTCAGTCAGTCAGTGAAATAGCCAGTCAGAGAGTGAAGCAGTCAGTCAGTCAGTCTCAGTCAGTCAGTTAGTCAGTCAGTCAGTCAGTCAGTCAGTCAGTCCAGTCTCAGTCAGTCAGTCAGTCCAGTCTCAGTCAGTCTCGGTCAGTCAGTGAGTCAGTCAGTCAGTATCAGTCAGTCAGTGAGTCAGTCTGTCAGTCAGGCAGTATCAGTCAGGCAGTAAGACTCCGCTCGACAGAACTCCGATAGCCTAATGGCTAGACCGCTGGTCTTCCAAGCGAGTGGCCTGGGTTCGAGTCCCAGCCGGAGCGAATATCTTCAATGTATATATTTCTTTTCTAATTTGAAAATTCTTTTTTTTTTCAATTTCTTTCCTTTGCAATTATTGATTATTTATGTATCGAAGAAAATTCTGAGTCAGTTTAATTTTTCGACACGAAGATTTCAAAGTGTTTAAATAAACAATTACCAAGGTGCATTTTTTGTTTTTATTATATTTAAAACTCCCACCGACAGAGCTCCCATAGACTTATGGCTAGAGTGTTAGGCTTCCAAGGGAGTGGCCCTGGGTTCGAGTCCCAGCCTGAACGAAAATCTTCAATGTATACTTTTAGTTTCTAATTTGAAATTTCTTCTTCTTTTTTTTTTAATTTTTCTCTTTTGCGAATATTGATTATTTATGTAGGGAGAAAAATTCTGAGTCAGTTTAATTATTCGACCTGTAAATTTCAAAGTGTTTGAATCAATAATTACCAAGGTGCATTTTTTGTTTTTATTATATTTAAGACTTCCATCGACAGAGCTCCGATAGCCTAATGGCTAGACCGTTGGGTTCCTAGCGCGTGGTACTGGGTTCGAGTCCCGGCCGGAAAGGAAATCTTAAATGCAAATATTTTTTTATAATTCTTTTTTTTTATTTTTCCCTTTTGCGAAGTCAGTCAGTCAGTCTGACAGTCAATCAGTCAAGCACTCAGTCATTCAGTCTCAGTCAGTCAGTCCAGTCAGTCAGTCACTCAGTCAGTCAGTTAGTCCTTCAGCCAGTCAGTCAAGCAGTCAGTCATTTAGCCTCAGTCAGTCAGTCATTCAGCCAGTCAGTCAGTCAGGCAGTCAGTCAGTCAGTCAGTCGGTCAGTCCTGTGCAGTCAGTTAGTCACTAAAGCAGTCAGTCAGTCTCAGTCAGTCAGTCAGTCAGTCAGTCCAGTCCAGTCTCAGTCAGTCAGTCAGTCATTCTCGGTCAGTCAGTCAGTCAGTCAGTCAGGCAGTCAGTCAGTCGGTCAGCCTTATTCAGTCAGTCTGTCAGTCAGTCAGTCAGTCAGCCTTATTCAGTCAGTCTGTCAGTCATCCTTTTTCAGTCAGTCGGTCAGTCCTGTCCAGTCAGTTAGTCAGTCAAGCAGTCAGTCAGGTAGTCAAGCAGTCAGTCAGGTAGTCAAGCAGTCAGTCAGTCAGTGTCAGTCAGTCATTTAGTCATTCAGTCAGTCAGTGAAATAGCCAGTCAGAGAGTCAAGCAGTCAGTCAGTCAGTCTCAGTCAGTCAGTTAGTCAGTCAGTCAGTCAGTCAGTCAGTCAGTCCAGTCTCAGTCAGTCAGGCAGTTAGTCAGTCAGTCTCGGTCAGTCAGTGAGTCAGTCAGTCAGTATCAGTCAGTCAGTGAGTCAGTCTGTCAGTCAGGCAGTATCAGTCAGGCAGTAAGACTCCGCTCGACAGAACTCCGATAGCCTAATGGCTAGACCGCTGGTCTTCCAAGCGAGTGGCCTGGGTTCGAGTCCCAGCCGGAGCGAATATCTTCAATGTATATATTTCTTTTCTAATTTGAAAATTCTTTTTTTTTTCAATTTCTTTCCTTTGCAATTATTGATTATTTATGTAGGGAAGAAAATTCTGAGTCAGTTTAATTTTTCGACACGAAGATTTCAAAGTGTTTAAATAAACAATTACCAAGGTGCATTTTTTGTTTTTATTATATTTAAAACTCCCACCGACAGAGCTCCCATAGACTAATGGCTAGAGTGTTAGGCTTCCAAGCGAGTGGCCCTGGGTTCGAGTCCCAGCCTGAACGAAAATCTTCAATGTATACTTTTAGTTTCTAATTTGAAATTTCTTTTTTTTTTTTTAATTTTTCTCTTTTGCGAATATTGATTATTTATGTAGGGAGAAAAATTCTGAGTCAGTTTAATTATTCGACCTGTAAATTTCAAAGTGTTTGAATCAATAATTACCAAGGTGCATTTTTTGTTTTTATTATATTTAAGACTTCCATCGACAGAGCTCCGATAGCCTAATGGCTAGACCGTTGGGTTCCAAGCGCGTGGTACTGGGTTCGATTCCCGACCGGAACGAAAATCTTCCATTTATATATTTCTCTTCTAATTTGAAGATTCTTTTTTTTTTCAATTTCTTTCTTTTGCAAATATGGATTATTTATGTACGGAAGAAAATTCTGAGTCAGTTTAATCATTCGACCTTTAGATTTCAAAGATTTTAGATCAATAATTACTAAGGTGCATTTTTTGTTTTTATTATAATTAAGACACCGATCAACAGAGATCCGATAGTATATTGGCGAGAGCGTTGGGCTTCCATGTGTGTCGCCCTGGGTTCAAATCCCAGCCGGAAAGGAAATCTTAAATGCAAATATTTTTTTCTAATTTTGTAATTCTTTTTTTTTTATTTTTCCCTTTTGCGAAGTCAGTCAGTCTGACAGTCAATCAGTCAAGCACTCTGTCATTCAGTCTCAGTCAGTCAGTCCAGTCAGTTAGTCACTCAGTCAGTCAGTTAGTGCTTCAGCCAGTCAGTCAAGCAGTCAGTCATTTAGTCTCAGTCAGTCAGTCATTCAGTCAGTCAGTCAGTCAGGCAGTCAGTCAGTCAGTCAGTCGGTCAGTCCTGTGCAGTCAGTTAGTCACTAAAGCAGTCAGTCAGTCTCAGTCAGTCAGTCAGTCAGTCAGTCCAGTCCAGTCTCAGTCAGTCAGTCAGTCAGTCTCGGTCAGTCAGTCAGTCAGTCATTCAGTCCGTCAGTCAGTCAGGCAGTCAGTCAGTCGGTCAGCCTTATTCAGTCAGTCTGTCAGTCAGTCAGTTAGTCAGCCTTATTCAGTCAGTCTGTCAGTCATCCTTATTCAGTCAGTCTGTCAGTCAGTCAGTCGGTCAGTCCTGTCCAGTCAGTTAGTCAGTCAAACAGTCAGTCAGGTAGTCAAGCAGTCAGTCAGTCAGTGTCAGTCAGTCATTTAGTCATTCAGTCAGTCAGTGAAATAGCCAGTCAGAGAGTCAAGCAGTCAGTCAGTCAGTCTCAGTCAGTCAGTCAGTCAGTCAGTCCAGTCTCAGTCAGTCAGGCAGTTAGTCAGTCAGTCTCGGTCAGTCAGTGAGTCAGTCAGTCAGTATCAGTCCGTCAGTGAGTCAGTCTGTCAGTCAGGCAGTATCAGTCAGGCAGTAAGACTCCGCTCGACAGAACTCCGATAGCCTAATGGCTAGACCGCTGGTCTTCCAAGCGAGTGGCCTGGGTTCGAGTCCCAGCCGGAGCGAATATCTTCAATGTATATATTTCTTTTCTAATTTGAAAATTCTTTTTCTTTTTAAATTTCTTTCCTTTGCAATTATTGATTATTTATGTAGGGAAGAAAATTCTGAGTCAGTTTAATTTTTCGACACGAAGATTTCAAAGTGTTTAAATAAACAATTACCAAGGTGCATTTTTTGTTTTTATTATATTTAAAACTCCCACCGACAGAGCTCCCATAGACTAATGGCTAGAGTGTTAGGCTTCCAAGCGAGTGGCCCTGGGTTCGAGTCCCAGCCTGAACGAAAATCTTCAATGTATACATTTAGTTTCTAATTTGAAATTTCTTCTTCTTTTTTTTTTAATTTTTCTCTTTTGCGAATATTGATTATTTATGTAGGGAGAAAAATTCTGAGTCAGTTTAATTATTCGACCTGTAAATTTCAAAGTGTTTGAATCAATAATTACCAAGGTGCATTTTTTGTTTTTATTATATTTAAGACTTCCATCGACAGAGCTCCGATAGCCTAATGGCTAGACCGTTGGGTTCCAAGCGCGTGGTACTGGGTTCGAGTCCCGGCCGGAACGAAAATCTTCCATGTATATATTTCTCTTCTAATTTGAAGATTCTTTTTTTTTCAATTTCTTTCTTTTGCAAATATGGATTATTTATGTACGGAAGAAAATTCTGAGTCAGTTTTATCATTCGACCTTTAGATTTCAAAGATTTTAGATCAATAATTACTAAGGTGCATTTTTTGTTTTTATTATAATTAAGACACCGATCAACAGAGATCCGATAGTATATTGGCGAGAGCGTTGGGCTTCCATGAGTGTCGCCCTGGGTTCAAATCCCAGCCGGAAAGGAAATCTTAAATGCAAATATTTTTTTCTAATTTTGTAATTCTTTTTTTTTTATTTTTCCCTTTTGCGAAGTCAGTCGGTCAGTCTGACAGTCAATCAGTCAAGCACTCTGTCATTCAGTCTCAGTCAGTCAGTCCAGTCACTCAGTCAGTCAGTTAGTGCTTCAGCCAGTCAGTCAAGCAGTCAGTCATTTAGTCTCAGTCAGTCAGTCATTCAGTCAGTCAGTCAGTCAGGCAGTCAGTCAGTCAGTCAGTCGGTCAGTCCTGTGCAGTCAGTTAGTCACTAAAGCAGTCAGTCAGTCTCAGTCAGTCAGTCAGTCAGTCAGTCCAGTCCAGTCTCAGTCAGTCAGTCAGTCTCGGTCAGTCAGTCAGTCAGTCATTCAGTCAGTCAGTCAGTCAGTCAGCCTTATTCAGTCAGTCTGTCAGTCATCCTTATTCAGTCAGTCTGTCAGTCAGTCAGTCGGTCAGTCCTGTCCAGTCAGTTAGTCAGTCAAGCAGTCAGTCAGGTAGTCAAGCAGTCAGTCAGTCAGTGTCAGTCAGTCATTTAGTCATTCAGTCAGTCAGTGAAATAGCCAGTCAGAGAGTGAAGCAGTCAGTCAGTCAGTCTCAGTCAGTCAGTTAGTCAGTCAGTCAGTCAGTCAGTCAGTCAGTCAGTCAGTCAGTCCAGTCTCAGTCAGTCAGTCAGTCCAGTCTCAGTCAGTCTCGGTCAGTCAGTGAGTCAGTCAGTCAGTATCAGTCAGTCAGTGAGTCAGTCTGTCAGTCAGGCAGTATCAGTCAGGCAGTAAGACTCCGCTCGACAGAACTCCGATAGCCTAATGGCTAGACCGCTGGTCTTCCAAGCGAGTGGCCTGGGTTCGAGTCCCAGCCGGAGCGAATATCTTCAATGTATATATTTCTTTTCTAATTTGAAACTTCTTTTTTTTTTTCAATTTCTTTCCTTTGCAATTATTGATTATTTATGTATCGAAGAAAATTCTGAGTCAATTTAATTTTTCGACACGAAGATTTCAAAGTGTTTAAATAAATAATTACCAAGGTGCATTTTTTGTTTTTATTATATTTAAAACTCCCACCGACAGAGCTCCCATAGACTTATGGCTAGAGTGTTAGGCTTCCAAGGGAGTGGCCCTGGGTTCGAGTCCCAGCCTGAACGAAAATCTTCAATGTATACTTTTAGTTTCTAATTTGAAATTTCTTCTTCTTTTTTTTTAATTTTTCTCTTTTGCGAATATTGATTATTTATGTAGGGAGAAAAATTCTGAGTCAGTTTAATTATTCGACCTGTAAATTTCAAAGTGTTTGAATCAATAATTACCAAGGTGCATTTTTTGTTTTTATTATATTTAAGACTTCCATCGACAGAGCTCCGATAGCCTAATGGCTAGACCGTTGGGTTCCTAGCGCGTGGTACTGGGTTCGAGTCCCGGCCGGAAAGGAAATCTTAAATGCAAATATTTTTTTATAATTCTTTTTTTTTATTTTTCCCTTTTGCGAAGTCAGTCAGTCAGTCTGACAGTCAATCAGTCAAGCACTCAGTCATTCAGTCTCAGTCAGTCAGTCCAGTCAGTCAGTCACTCAGTCAGTCAGTTAGTCCTTCAGCCAGTCAGTCAAGCAGTCAGTCATTTAGCCTCAGTCAGTCAGTCATTCAGCCAGTCAGTCAGTCAGGCAGTCAGTCAGTCAGTCAGTCGGTCAGTCCTGTGCAGTCAGTTAGTCACTAAAGCAGTCAGTCAGCCTCAGTCAGTCAGTCAGTCAGTCAGTCCAGTCCAGTCTCAGTCAGTCAGTCAGTCATTCTCGGTCAGTCAGTCAGTCAGTCAGTCAGGCAGTCAGTCAGTCGGTCAGCCTTATTCAGTCAGTCTGTCAGTCAGTCAGTCAGTCAGCCTTATTCAGTCAGTCTGTCAGTCATCCTTTTTCAGTCAGTCTGTCAGTCAGTCAGTCGGTCAGTCCTGTCCAGTCAGTTAGTCAGTCAAGCAGTCAGTCAGGTAGTCAAGCAGTCAGTCAGGTAGTCAAGCAGTCAGTCAGTCAGTGTCAGTCAGTCATTTAGTCATTCAGTCAGTCAGTGAAATAGCCAGTCAGAGAGTCAAGCAGTCAGTCAGTCAGTCTCAGTCAGTCAGTTAGTCAGTCAGTCAGTCAGTCAGTCAGTCAGTCCAGTCTCAGTCAGTCAGGCAGTTAGTCAGTCAGTCTCGGTCAGTCAGTGAGTCAGTCAGTCAGTATCAGTCAGTCAGTGAGTCAGTCTGTCAGTCAGGCAGTATCAGTCAGGCAGTAAGACTCCGCTCGACAGAACTCCGATAGCCTAATGGCTAGACCGCTGGTCTTCCAAGCGAGTGGCCTGGGTTCGAGTCCCAGCCGGAGCGAATATCTTCAATGTATATATTTCTTTTCTAATTTGAAAATTCTTTTTTTTTCAATTTCTTTCCTTTGCAATTATTGATTATTTATGTAGGGAAGAAAATTCTGAGTCAGTTTAATTTTTCGACACGAAGATTTCAAAGTGTTTAAATAAACAATTACCAAGGTGCATTTTTTGTTTTTATTATATTTAAAACTCCCACCGACAGAGCTCCCATAGACTAATGGCTAGAGTGTTAGGCTTCCAAGCGAGTGGCCCTGGGTTCGAGTCCCAGCCTGAACGAAAATCTTCAATGTATACTTTTAGTTTCTAATTTGAAATTTCTTCTTCTCTTTTTTTTAATTTTTCTCTTTTGCGAATATTGATTATTTATGTAGGGAGAAAAATTCTGAGTCAGTTTAATTTTTCGACACGAAGATTTCAAAGAGTTTAAATAAACAATTACCAAGGTGCATTTTTTGTTTTTATTATATTTAAAACTCCCACCGACAGAGCTCCCATAGACTAATGGCTAGAGTGTTAGGCTTCCAAGCGAGTGGCCCTGGGTTCGAGTCCCAGCCTGAACGAAAATCTTCAATGTATACTTTTAGTTTCTAATTTGAAATTTCTTCTTCTTTTTTTTTAATTTTTCTCTTTTGCGAATATTGATTATTTATGTAGGGAGAAAAATTCTGAGTCAGTTTAATTATTCGACCTGTAAATTTCAAAGTGTTTGAATCAATAATTACCAAGGTGCATTTTTTGTTTTTATTATATTTAAGACTTCCATCGACAGAGCTCCGATAGCCTAATGGCTAGACCGTTGGGTTCCGAGCGCGTGGCACTGGGTTCGAGTCCCGGCCGGAACGAAAATCTTCCATGTATATATTTCTCTTCTAATTTGAAGATTCTTTTTTTTTCAATTTCTTTCTTTTGCAAATATGGATTATTTATGTACGGAAGAAAATTCTGAGTCAGTTTAATCATTCGACCTTTAGATTTCAAAGATTTTAGATCAATAATTACTAAGGTGCATTTTTTGTTTTTATTATAATTAAGACACCGATCAACAGAGATCCGATAGTATATTGGCGAGAGCGTTGGGCTTCCATGAGTGTCGCCCTGGGTACAAATCCCAGCCGGAAAGGAAATCTTAAATGCAAATATTTTTTTCTAATTTTGTAATTCTTTTTTTTTTTTATTTTTCCCTTTTGCGAAGTCAGTCAGTCAGTCTGACAGTCAATCAGTCAACACTCTGTCATTCAGTCTCAGTCAGTCAGTCCAGTCAGTCAGTCACTCAGTCAGTCAGTTAGTGCTTCAGCCAGTCAGTCAAGCAGTCAGTCATTTAGTCTCAGTCAGTCAGTCATTCAGTCAGTCAGTCAGTCAGGCAGTCAGTCAGTCAGTCAGTCGGTCAGTCCTGTGCAGTCAGTTAGTCACTAAAGCAGTCAGTCAGTCTCAGTCAGTCAGTCAGTCAGTCAGTCCAGTCCAGTCTCCGTCAGTCAGTCAGTCAGTCAGTCAGTCATTCAGTCAGTCAGTCAGTCAGGCAGTCAGTCAGTCGGTCAGCCTTATTCAGTCAGTCTGTCAGTCAGTCAGTCAGTCAGCCTTATTCAGTCAGTCTGTCAGTCATCCTTATTCAGTCAGTCTGTCAGTCAGTCAGTCGGTCATTCCTGTCCAGTCAGTTAGTCAGTCAAGCAGTCAGTCAGGTAGTCAAGCAGTCAGTCAGTCAGTGTCAGTCAGTCATTTAGTCATTCAGTCAGTCAGTGAAATAGCCAGTCAGAGAGTCAAGCAGTCAGTCAGTCAGTCTCAGTCAGTCAGTTAGTCAGTCAGTCAGTCAGTCAGTCAGTCAGTCCAGTCTCAGTCAGTCAGGCAGTTAGTCAGTCAGTCTCGGTCAGTGAGTCAGTCTGTCAGTCAGGCAGTATCAGTCAGGCAGTAAGACTCCGCTCGACAGAACTCCGATATCCTAATGGCAAGACCGCTGGTCTTCCAAGCGAGTGGCCTGGGTTCGAGTCCCAGCCGGAGCGAATATCTTCAATGTATATATTTCTTTTCTAATTTGAAAATTCTTTTTTTTTTCAATTTCTTTCCTTTGCAATTATTGATTATTTATGTAGGGAAGAAAATTCTGAGTCAGTTTAATTTTTCGACACGAAGATTTCAAAGTGTTTAAATAAACAATTACCAAGGTGCATTTTTTGTTTTTATTATATTTAAAACTCCCACCGACAGAGCTCCCATAGACTAATGGCTAGAGTGTTAGGCTTCCAAGCGAGTGGCCCTGGGTTCGAGTCCCAGCCTGAACGAAAATCTTCAATGTATACTTTTAGTTTCTAATTTGAAATTTCTTGTTCTTTTTTTTTTAATTTTTCTCTTTTGCGAATATTGATTATTTATGTAGGGAGAAAAATTCTGAGTCAGTTTAATTATTCGACCTATAAATTTCAAAGTGTTTGAATCAATAATTACCAAGGTGCATTTTTTGTTTTTATTATATTTAAGACTTCCATCGACAGAGCTCCGATAGCCTAATGGCTAGACCGTTGGGTTCCAAGCGCGTGGTACTGGGTTCGAGTCCCGGCCGGAACGAAAATCTTCCATGTACATATTTCTCTTCTGATTTGAAGATTCTTTTTTTTTTCAATTTCTTTCTTTTGCAAATATGGATTATTTATGTACGGAAGAAAATTCTGAGTCAGTTTAATCATTCGACCTTTAGATTTCAAAGATTTTAGATCAATAATTACTAACGTGCATTTTTTGTTTTTATTATAATTAAGACACCGATCAACAGAGATCCGATAGTATATTGGCGAGAGCGTTGGGTTCCTAGCGCGCGGTACTGGGTTCGAGTCCCGGCCGGAAAGGAAATCTTAAATGCAAATATTTTTTTCTAATTTTATAATTCTTTTTTTTTTATTTTTCCCTTTTGCGAAGTCAGTCAGTCAGTCTGACAGTCAATCAGTCAAGCACTCAGTCATTCAGTCTCAGTCAGTCAGTCCAGTCAGTCAGTCACTCAGTCAGTCAGTTAGTCCTTCAGCCAGTCAGTCAAGCAGTCAGTCATTTAGTCTCAGTCAGTCAGTCATTCAGTCAGTCAGTCAGTCAGGCAGTCAGTCAGTCAGTCAGTCGGTGAGTCCTGTGCAGTCAGTTAGTCACTAAAGCAGTCAGTCAGTCTCAGTCAGTCAGTCAGTCAGTCTCGGTCAGTCAGTCAGTCAGTCATTCAGTCAGTCAGTCAGTCAGGCAGTCAGTCAGTCGGTCAGCCTTATTCAGTCAGTCTGTCAGTCAGTCAGTCAGTCAGCCTTATTCAGTCAGTCTGTCAGTCATCCTTATTCAGTCAGTCTGTCAGTCAGTCAGTCGGTCAGTCCTGTCCAGTCAGTTAGTCAGTCAAGCAGTCAGTCAGGTAGTCAAGCAGTCAGTCAGTCAGTGTCAGTCAGTCATTTAGTCATTCAGTCAGTCAGTGAAATAGCCAGTCAGAGAGTCAAGCAGTCAGTCAGTCAGTCTCAGTCAGTCAGTTAGTCAGTCAGTCAGTCAGTCAGTCAGTCAGTCCAGTCTCAGTCAGTCAGGCAGTTAGTCAGTCAGTCTCGGTCAGTCAGTGAGTCAGTCAGTCAGTATCAGTCAGTCAGTGAGTCAGTCTGTCAGTCAGGCAGTATCAGTCAGGCAGTAAGACTCCGCTCGACAGAACTCCGATAGCCTAATGGCTAGACCGCTGGTCTTCCAAGCGAGTGGCCTGGGTTCGAGTCCCAGCCGGAGCGAATATCTTCAATGTATATATTTCTTTTCTAATTTGAAAATTCTTTTTTTTTTCAATTTCTTTCCTTTGCAATTATTGATTATTTATGTATTGAAGAAAATTCTGAGTCAGTTTAATTTTTCGACACGAAGATTTCAAAGTGTTTAAATAAACAATTACCAAGGTGCATTTTTTGTTTTTATTATATTTAAAACTCCCACCGACAGAGCTCCCATAGACTAATGGCTAGAGTGTTAGGCTTCCAAGCGAGTGGCCCTGGGTTCGAGTCCCAGCCTGAACGAAAATCTTCAATGTTTACTTTTAGTTTCTAATTTGAAATTTCTTCTTCTTTTTTTTTTAATTTTTCTCTTTTGCGAATATTAATTATTTATGTAGGGAGAAAAATTCTGAGTCAGTTTAATTATTCGACCTGTAAATTTCAAAGTGTTTGAATCAATAATTACCAAGGTGCATTTTTTGTTTTTATTATATTTAAGACCTCCATCGACAGAGCTCCGATAGCCTAATGGCTAGACCGTTGGGTTCCAAGCGCGTGGTACTGGGTTCGAGTCCCGGCCGGAACGAAAATCTTCCATGTATATATTTCTCTTCTAATTTGAAGATTCTTTTTTTTTTCAATTTCTTTCTTTTGCAAATATGGATTATTTATGTACGGAAGAAAATTCTGAGTCAGTTTAATCATTCGACCTTTAGATTTCAAAGATTTTAGATCAATAATTACTAACGTGCATTTTTTGTTTTTATTATAATTAAGACACCGATCAACAGAGATCCGATAGTATATTGGCGAGAGCGTTGGGTTCCTAGCGCGTGGTACTGGGTTCGAGTCCCGGCCGGAAAGGAAATCTTAAATGCAAATATTTTTTTCTAATTTTATAATTCTTTTTTTTTTTATTTTTCCCTTTTGCGAAGTCAGTCAGTCAGTCTGACAGTCAATCAGTCAAGCACTCAGTCATTCAGTCTCAGTCAGTCAGTCCAGTCAGTCAGTCACTCAGTCAGTCAGTTAGTCCTTCAGCCAGTCAGTCAAGCAGTCAGTCATTTAGTCTCAGTCAGTCAGTCATTCAGTCAGTCAGTCAGTCAGGCAGTCAGTCAGTCGGTCAGCCTTATTCAGTCAGTCTGTCAGTCAGTCAGTCAGCCTTATTCAGTCAGTCTGTCAGTCAGTCAGTCGGTCAGTCCTGTCCAGTCAGTTAGTCAGTCAAGCAGTCAGTCAGGTAGTCAAGCAGTCAGTCAGTCAGTGTCAGTCAGTCATTTAGTCATTCAGTCAGTCAGTGAAATAGCCAGTCAGAGAGTCAAGCAGTCAGTCAGTCAGTCTCAGTCAGTCAGTTAGTCAGTCAGTCAGTCAGTCAGTCCAGTCTCAGTCAGTCAGGCAGTTAGTCAGTCAGTCTCGGTCAGTCAGTGAGTCAGTCAGTCAGTATCAGTCAGTCAGTGAGTCAGTCTGTCAGTCAGGCAGTATCAGTCAGGCAGTAAGACTCCGCTCGACAGAACTCCGATAGCCTAATGGCTAGACCGCTGGTCTTCCAAGCGAGTGGCCTGGGTTCGAGTCCCAGCCGGATCGAATATCTTCAATGTATATATTTCTTTTCTAATTTGAAAATTCTTTTTTTTTTCAATTTCTTTCCTTTGCAATTATTGATTATTTATGTAGGGAAGAAAATTCTGAGTCAGTTTAATTTTTCGACACGAAGATTTCAAAGTGTTTAAATAAACAATTACCAAGGTGCATTTTTTGTTTTTATTATATTTAAAACTC
Source organism: Uloborus diversus (assembly GCF_026930045.1). NCBI lineage: Eukaryota > Metazoa > Arthropoda > Arachnida > Araneae > Uloboridae > Uloborus > Uloborus diversus. The sequence continues at coordinate 111,129 of NW_026558510.1, read as the reverse complement.
CCACCGACAGAGCTCCCATAGACTAATGGCTAGAGTGTTAGGCTTCCAAGCGAGTGGCCCTGGGTTCGAGTCCCAGCCTGAACGAAAATCTTCAGTGTATACTTTTAGTTTCTAATTTGAAATTTCTTCTTTTTTTTTTAATTTTTCTCTTTTGCGAATATTGATTATTTATGTAGGGAGAAAAATTCTGAGTCAGTTTAATTATTCGACCTGTAAATTTCAACGTGTTTGAATCAATAATTACCAAGGTGCATTTTTTGTTTTTATTATATTTAAGACTTCCATCGACAGAGCTCCGATAGCCTAATGGCTAGACCGTTGGGTTCCAAGCGCGTGGTACTGGGTTCGAGTCCCGGCCGGAACGAAAATCTTCCATGTATATATTTCTCTTCTAATTTGAAGATTCTTTTTTTTTCAATTTCTTTCTTTTGCAAATATGGATTATTTATGTACGGAAGAAAATTCTGAGTCAGTTTAATCATTCGACCTTTAGATTTCAAAGATTTTAGATCAATAATTACTAAGGTGCATTTTTTGTTTTTATTATAATTAAGACACCGATCAACAGAGATCCGATAGTATATTGGCGAGAGCGTTGGGCTTCCATGAGTGTCGCCCTGGGTTCAAGTCCCAGCCGGAAAGGAAATCTTAAATGCAAATATTTTTTTCTAATTTTATAATTCTTTTTTTTTTTATTTTTCCCTTTTGCGAAGTCAGTCAGTCAGTCTGACAGTCAATCAGTCAAGCACTCAGTCATTCAGTCTCAGTCAGTCACTCAGTCAGTCAGTTAGTCCTTCAGCCAGTCAGTCAAGCAGTCAGTCATTTAGTCTCAGTCAGTCAGTCATTCAGTCAGTCAGTCAGTCAGGCAGTCAGTCAGTCAGTCAGTCGGTCAGTCCTGTGCAGTCAGTTAGTCACTAAAGCAGTCAGTCAGTCTCAGTCAGTCAGTCAGTCAGTCAGTCCAGTCCAGTCTCAGTCAGTCAGTCAGTCAGTCTCGGTCAGTCAGTCAGTCAGTCATTCAGTCAGTCAGTCAGTCAGGCAGTCAGTCAGTCGGTCAGCCTTATTCAGTCAGTCTGTCAGTCAGTCAGTCAGCCTTATTCAGTCAGTCTGTCAGTCATCCTTATTCAGTCAGTCTGTCAGTCAGTCAGTCGGTCAGTCCTGTCCAGTCAGTTAGTCAGTCAAGCAGTCAGTCAGGTAGTCAAGCAGTCAGTCAGTCAGTGTCAGTCAGTCATTTAGTCATTCAGTCAGTCAGTGAAATAGCCAGTCAGAGAGTCAAGCAGTCAGTCAGTCAGTCTCAGTCAGTCAGTTAGTCAGTCAGTCAGTCAGTCAGTCAGTCAGTCCAGTCTCAGTCAGTCAGGCAGTTAGTCAGTCAGTCTCGGTCAGTCAGTGAGTCAGTCAGTCAGTATCAGTCAGTCAGTGAGTCAGTCTGTCAGTCAGGCAGTATCAGTCAGGCAGTAAGACTCCGCTCGACAGAACTCCGATAGCCTAATGGCTAGACCGCTGGTCTTCCAAGCGAGTGGCCTGGGTTCGAGTCCCAGCCGGAGCGAAAATCTTCAATGTATATATTTCTTTTCTAATTTGAAAATTCTTTTTTTTTTCAATTTCTTTCCTTTGCAATTATTGATTATTTATGTAGGGAAGAAAATTCTGAGTCAGTTTAATTTTTCGACACGAAGATTTCAAAGTGTTTAAATAAACAATTACCAAGGTGCATTTTTTGTTTTTATTATATTTAAAACTCCCACCGACAGAGCTCCCATAGACTAATGGCTAGAGTGTTAGGCTTCCAAGCGAGTGGCCCTGGGTTCGAGTCCCAGCCTGAACGAAAATCTTCAATGTATACTTTTAGTTTCTAATTTGAAATTTCTTGTTCTTTTTTTTTTAATTTTTCTCTTTTGCGAATATTGATTATTTATGTAGGGAGAAAAATTCTGAGTCAGTTTAATTATTCGACCTGTAAATTTCAAAGTGTTTGAATCAATAATTACCAAGGTGCATTTTTTGTTTTTATTATATTTAAGACTTCCATCGACAGAGCTCCGATAGCCTAATGGCTAGACCGTTGGGTTCCAAGCGCGTGGTACTGGGTTCGAGTCCCGGCCGGAACGAAAATCTTCCATGTACATATTTCTCTTCTGATTTGAAGATTCTTTTTTTTTTCAATTTCTTTCTTTTGCAAATATGGATTATTTATGTACGGAAGAAAATTCTGAGTCAGTTTAATCATTCGACCTTTAGATTTCAAAGATTTTAGATCAATAATTACTAAGGTGCATTTTTTGTTTTTATTATAATTAAGACACCGATCAACAGAGATCCGATAGTACATTGGCGAGAGCGTTGGGCTTCCATGAGTGTCGTCCTGGGTTCAAATCCCAGCCGGAAAGGAAATCTTAAATGCAAATATTTTTTTCTAATTTTATAATTCTTTTTTTTTTATTTTTCCCTTTTGCGAAGTCAGTCAGTCAGTCTGACAGTCAATCAGTCAAGCACTCAGTCATTCAGTCTCAGTCAGTCAGTCCAGTCAGTCAGTCACTCAGTCAGTCAGTTAGTCCTTCAGCCAGTCAGTCAAGCAATCAGTCATTTAGTCTCAGTCAGTCAGTCATTCAGTCAGTCAGGCAGTCAGTCAGTCAGTCAGTCGGTCAGTCCTGTGCAGTCAGTTAGTCACTAAAGCAGTCAGTCAGTCTCAGTCAGTCAGTCAGTCCAGTCCAGTCTCAGTCAGTCAGTCAGTCAGTCTCGGTCAGTCAGTCAGTCAGTCATTCAGTCAGTCAGTCAGTCAGGCAGTCAGTCAGTCGGTCAGCCTTATTCAGTCAGTCTGTCAGTCAGTCAGTCAGTCAGCCTTATTCAGTCAGTCTGTCAGTCATCCTTATTCAGTCAGTCTGTCAGTCATCCTTATTCAGTCAGTCTGTCAGTCAGTCAGTCGGTCAGTCCTGTCCAGTCAGTTAGTCAGTCAAGCAGTCAGTCAGGTAGTCAAGCAGTCAGTCAGGTAGTCAAGCAGTCAGTCAGTCAGTGTCAGTCAGTCATTTAGTCATTCAGTCAGTCAGTGAAATAGCCAGTCAGAGAGTCAAGCAGTCAGTCAGTCAGTCTCAGTCAGTCAGTTAGTCAGTCAGTCAGTCAGTCAGTCAGTCAGTCCAGTCTCAGTCAGTCAGGCAGTTAGTCAGTCAGTCTCGGTCAGTCAGTGAGTCAGTCAGTCAGTCAGGCAGTAAGACTCCGCTCGACAGAACTCCGATAGCCTAATGGCTAGACCGCTGGTCTTCCAAGCGAGTGGCCTGGGTTCGAGTCCCAGCCGGAGCGAATATCTTCAATGTATATATTCCTTTTCTAATTTGAAAATTCTTTTTTTTTTTCAATTTCTTTCCTTTGCAATTATTGATTATTTATGTAGGGAAGAAAATTCTGAGTCAGTTTAATTTTTCGACACGAAGATTTCAAAGTGTTTAAATAAACAATTACCAAGGTGCATTTTTTGTTTTTATTATATTTAAAACTCCCACCGACAGAGCTCCCATAGACTAATGGCTAGAGTGTTAGGCTTCCAAGCGAGTGGCCCTGGGTTCGAGTCCCAGCCTGAACGAAAATCTTCAGTGTATCCTTTTAGTTTCTAATTTGAAATTTCTTCTTCTTTTTTTTTAATTTTTCTCTTTTGCGAATATTGATTATTTATGTAGGGAGAAAAATTCTGAGTCAGTTTAATTATTCGACCTGTAAATTTCAAAGTGTTTGAATCAATAATTACCAAGGTGCATTTTTTGTTTTTATTATATTTAAGACTTCCATCGACAGAGCTCCGATAGCCTAATGGCTAGACCGTTGGGTTCCAAGCGCGTGGTACTGGGTTCGAGTCCCGGCCGGAACGAAAATCTTCCATGTATATATTTCTCTTCTAATTTGAAGATTCTTTTTTTTTTTCAATTTCTTTCTTTTGCAAATATGGATTATTTATGTGCGGAAGAAAATTCTGAGTCAGTTTAATCATTCGACCTTTAGATTTCAAAGATTTTAGATCAATAATTACTAAGGTGCATTTTTTGTTTTTATTATAATTAAGACACCGATCAACAGAGATCCGATAGTATATTGGCGAGAGCGTTGGGCTTCCATGAGTGTCGCCCTGGGTTCAAATCCCATTCGGAAACGAAATCTTAAATGCAAATATTTTTTTCTAATTTTATAATTCTTTTTTTTTTATTTTTCCCTTTTGCGAAGTCAGTCAGTCAGTCTGACAGTCAATCAGTCAAGCACTCAGTCATTCAGTCTCAGTCAGTCAGTCCAGTCAATCAGTCACTCAGTCAGTCAGTTAGTCCTTCAGCCAGTCAGTCAAGCAGTCAGTCATTTAGTCTCAGTCAGTCAGTCATTCAGTCAGTCAGTCAGTCAGTCAGTCAGTCAGTCTGTCAGTCCTGTGCAGTCAGTTAGTCACTAAAGCAGTCAGTCAGTCTCAGTCAGTCAGTCAGTCAGTCAGTCAGTCAGTCAGTCGGTCAGTCCTGTGCAGTCAGTTAGTCACTAAAGCAGTCAGTCAGTCTCGGTCAGTCAGTGAGTCAGTCAGTCAGTATCAGTCAGTCAGTGAGTCAGTCTGTCAGTCAGGCAGTATCAGTCAGGCAGTAAGACTCCGCTCGACAGAACTCCGATAGCCTAATGGCTAGACCGTTGGTCTTCCAAGCGAATGGCCTGGGTTCGAGTCCCAGCCGGAACGAATATCTTCAATGTATATATTTCTTTTCGAATTTGAAAATTCTTTTTTTTTTCAATTTTTTTCTTTTGCAAATATTGATTATTTATGTAGGGAAGAAAATTCTGAGTCAGTTTAATTTTTCGAAACGCAGAATTCAAAGTGTTTAGATAAATAATTACCAAGGTGCATTTTTTGATTTTATTATATTTAAAACTCCGACCGTCAGAGCTCTGCTAGACTAATGGCTAGAGTGTTAGGCTTCCAAGCGAGGGGCCCTGGGTTCGAGTCCCAGCCTGAACGAAAATCTTCAATGTATACTTTTAGTTTCTAATTTGAAAATTCTCCTTCTTTTTTTTTTTAATTTTTCTCTTTTGCGAATATTGATTATTTATGTAGGGAGAAAAATTCTGAGTGAGTTTAATTATTCGACCTGTAGATTTCAAAGTGTTTGAATCAATAATTTAAAAGGTGCGATTTTTGTTTTTATTATATTTAAGACTTCGATCGACAGAGCTCCGATAGCCTAGTGGTTACACCGTTGGGTTCCAAGCGCGTGGTACTGGGTTCGAGTCCCGGCCGGAACGAAAATCTTCAATGTATATATTTCTTTTCTAATTTGAAGATTCTTTTTTTTTTTTCAATTTCTTTCTTTTGCAGTTATCGATTATTTATGTACGGAAGAAAATTCTGAGTCAGTATAATCATTCGACCTTTAGATTTTAAAGATTTAAATCAATAATTACCAAGGTGCATTTTTTGTTTTTATTATAATTAAGACACCGACCAACCGAGATCCAAAAGTATATTGGCGAGAGCGTTGGGCTTCCATGCGTGTCGCCCTGGGTTCAAATCCCAGCCGGAAAGGAAATCTTAAATGCAAATATTTTTTTCTAATTTGATAATTCTTTTTTTTTTATTTTTCCCTTTTGCGAAGTCAGTCAGTCAGTCCGACAGTCAATCAGTCAAGCACTCAGTCATTCAGTCTCAGTCAGTCAGTCCAGCCAGTCAGTCTCAGTCAGTCAGTTAGTCCTTCAGCCAGTCAGTCAAGCAGTCAGTCATTTAGTCTCAGTCAGTCAGTCATTCAGTCAGTCAGTCAGTCAGGCAGTCAGTCAGTCAGTCAGTCATTCAGTCAGTCATTCAGTCCGTCAGTCAGTCAGGCAGTCAGTTCAGTCAGTCAGTCGGTGAGTCCTGTCCAGTCAGTTAGTCAGTCAAGCAGTCAGTCAGTCTCAGTCAGTCTGTCAGTCAGGCAGTCTCAGTCGGGCAGTAAGACTCCGACCGACAGAACTCCGATAGCTAATGGCTAGACCGTTGGTCTTCCAAGCGAATGGCCTGGGTTCGAGTCCCAGCCGGAACGAATATCTTCAATGTATATATTTCTTTTCGAATTTGAAAATTCTTTTTTTTTTCAATTTTTTTCTTTTGCAAATATTGATTATTTATGTAGGGAAGAAAATTCTGAGTCAGTTTAATTTTTCGAAACGAGAAAAAGTGTTTAGATAAATAATTACCAAGGTGCATTTTTTGATTTTATTATATTTAAAACTCCCACCGACAGAGCTCCCATAGACTAATGGCTAGAGTGTTAGGCTTCCAAGCGAGTGGCCCTGGGTTCGAGTCCCAGTCTGAACGAAAATCTTCAATGTATACTTTTAGTTTCTAATTTGAAATTTCTTCTTCTTTTTTTTTTTTTTAATTTTTCTCTTTTGCGAATATTGATTATTTATGTAGGGAGAAAAATTCTGAGTCAGTTTAATTATTCGACCTGTAAATTTCAAAGTGTTTGAATCAATAATTACCAAGGTGCATTTTTTGTTTTTATTATATTTAAAACTCCCACAGACAGAGCTCCCATAGACTAATGGCTAGAGTGTTATGCTTCCAAGCGAGTGGCCCTGGGTTCGAGTCCCAGCCTGAAAGAAAATCTTCAATGTATACTTTTAGTTTCTAATTTGAAATTTCTTCTTCTTTTTTTTTTAATTTTTCTCTTTTGCGAATATTGATTATTTATGTAGGGAGAAAAATTCTGAGTCAGTTTAATTATTCGACCTGTAAATTTCAAAGTGTTTGAATCAATAATTACCAAGGTGCATTTTTTGTTTTTATTATATTTAAGACTTCCATCGACAGAGCTCCGATAGCCTAATGGCTAGACCGTTGGGTTTCTAGCGCGTGGTACTGGGTTCGAGTCCCGGCCGGAACGAAAATCTTCCATGTATGTATTTCTCTCCTAATTTGAAGATTCTTTTTTTTTTTCAATTTCTTTCTTTTGCAAATATGGATTATTTATGTGAGGAAGAAAATTCTGAGTCAGTTTAATCATTCGACCTTTAGATTTCAAAGATTTTAGATCAATAATTACTAACGTGCATTTTTTGTTTTTATTATAATTAAGACACCGATCAACAGCGATCCGATAGTATATTGGCGAGAGCGTTGGGCTTCCATGAGTGTCGCCCTGGGTTCAAATCCCAGCCGGAAAGGAAATCTTAAATGCAAATATTTTTTTCTAATTTTGTAATTCTTTTTTTTTTATTTTTCCCTTTTGCGAAGTCAGTCAGTCAGTCTGACAGTCAATCAGTCAAGCACTCTGTCATTCAGTCTCAGTCAGTCAGTCCAGTCAGTCGGTCACTCAGTCAGTCAGTTAGTGCTTCAGCCAGTCAGTCAAGCAGTCAGTCATTTAGTCTCAGTCAGTCAGTCATTCAGTCAGTCAGTCAGTCAGGCAGTCAGTCAGTCAGTCAGTCGGTCAGTCCTGTGCAGTCAGTCAGTCGGTCAGTCCTGTGCAGTCAGTTAGTCACTAAAGCAGTCAGTCAGTCTCAGTCAGTCAGTCAGTCAGTCAGTCCAGTCCAGTCTCAGTCAGTCAGTTAGTCAGTCTCGGTCAGTCAGTCAGTCAGTCATTCAGTCAGTCAGTCAGTCAGGCAGTCAGTCAGTCGGTCAGCCTTATTCAGTCAGTCTGTCAGTCAGTCAGTCAGTCAGCCTTATTCAGTCAGTCTGTCAGTCATCCTTATTCAGTCAGTCTGTCAGTCAGTCAGTCGGTCAGTCCTGTCCAGTCAGTTAGTCAGTCAAGCAGTCAGTCAGTCAGTCAGTGTCAGTCAGTCATTAAGTCATTCAGTCAGTCAGGCAGTTAGTCAGTCAGTCTCGGTCAGTCATTGAGTCAGTCAGTCAGTATCAGTCAGTCAGTGAGTCAGTCTGTCAGTCAGTGAGTCAGTCTGTCAGTCAGGCAGTATCAGTCAGGCAGTAAGACTCCGCTCGACAGAACTCCGATAGCCTAATGGCTAGACCGCTGGTCTTCCAAGCGAGTGGCCTGGGTTCGAGTCCCAGCCGGGGCGAATATCTTCAATGTATATATTTCTTTTCTAATTTGAAAATTCTTTTTTTTTCAATTTCTTTCCTTTGCAATTATTGATTATTTATGTAGGGAAGAAAATTCTGAGTCAGTTTAATTTTTCGACACGAAGATTTCAAAGTGTTTAAATAAACAATTACCAAGGTGCATTTTTTGTTTTTATAATATTTAAGACTTCAATCGACAGAGCTCCGATAGCCTAATGGCTAGACTGTTGGGTTCCAAGCTCGTGGTACTGGGTTCGAGTCCCGGCCGGAACGAAAATCTTCAATGTATATATTTCTCTTCTAATTTGAAGATTCTTTTTTTTTTTTTTTCAATTTTTTTTTTTTTTTTGCAAATATCGATTATTTATGTACGGAAGAAAATTCTGGGTCAGTTTAATCATTCGACCTTTAGATTTCAAAGATTTTAGATCAATAATTACTAAGGTGCATTTTTTGTTTTTATTATAATTAAGACACCGACCAACAGAGATCCGATAGTATATTGGCGAGAGCGTTGGGCGTCCATGCGTGTCGCCCTGGGTTTAAATCCGAGCCGGAAAGGAAATCTTAAATGCAAATATTTTTTTCTAATTTTATAATTCTTTTTTTTTATTTTTCCCTTTTGCGAAGTCAGTCAGTCAGTCTGACAGTCAATCAGTCAAGCACTCAGTCATTCAGTCTCAGTCAGTCAGTCCAGTCAGTCAGTCACTCAGTCAGTCAGTCTCAGTCAGTCAGTTAGTCCTTCAGCCAGTCAGTCAAGCAGTCAGTCATTTAGTCTCAGTCAGTCAGTCATTCAGTCAGTCAGTCAGTCAGGCAGTCAGTCAGTCAGTCAGTCGGTCAGTCCTGTGCAGTCAGTTAGTCACTAAAGCAGTCAGTCAGTCTCAGTCAGTCAGTCAGTCAGTCAGTCTCAGTCAGTCAGTCAGTCAGTCAGTCAGTCAGTCAGTCAGTCAGGCAGTCAGTCAGTCGGTCAGCCTTATTCAGTCAGTCTGTCAGTCAGTCAGTCAGTCAGCCTTATTCAGTCAGTCTGTCAGTCATCCTTATTCAGTCAGTCTGTCAGTCAGTCAGTCGGTCAGTCCTGTCCAGTCAGTTAGTCAGTCAAGCAGTCAGTCAGGTAGTCAAGCAGTCAGTCAGTGTCAGTCAGTCATTTAGTCATTCAGTCAGTCAGTGAAATAGTCAGTCAGACAGTCAAGCAGTCAGTCAGTCAGTCTCAGTCAGTCAGTTAGTCAGTCAGTCAGTCAGTCAGTCAGTCAGTCAGTCCAGTCTCAGTCAGTCAGGCAGTTAGTCAGTCAGTCTCGGTCAGTCAGTCAGTCTCGGTCAGTCAGTGAGTCAGTCAGTCAATCAGTATCAGTCAGTCAGTCAGAATCAGTTAGTCATTCAGTCAGTCTGTCAGTCAGGCAGTCTCAGTCAGGCAGTAAGGCTCCGACCGACAGAACTCCGATAGCTAATGGCTAGACCGTTGGTCTTCCAAGCGAATGGCCTGGGTTCGAGTCCCAGCCGGAACGAATATCTTCAATGTATATATTTCTTTTCCAATTTGAAAATTCTCTTTTTTTTTCAATTTTTTTCTTTTGCAAATATTTATTATTTATGTAGGGAAGAAAATTCTGAGTCAGTTTAATTTTTCGAAACGTAGAATTCAAAGTGTTTAGATAAATAATTGCCAAGGTGCATTTTTTGATTTTATTATATTTAAAACTCCGACCGTCAGATCTCCGATAGCCTAATGGCTAGACCGTTGGGTTCCAAGCGCGTGGTACTGGGTTCGAGTGGCGGCCGGAACGAAAATCTTCAATGTATATATTTCTCTTCTAATTTGAAGATTCTTTTTTTTTCAATTTCTTTCTTTTGCAAATATCGATTATTTATGTACGGAAGAAAATTCTGAGTCAGTTTAATCATTCGACCTTTAGATTTCAAAGATTTTAGATCAATAATTACCAAGGTGCATTTTTTGTTTTTATTATAATTAAGACACCGACCAACCGAGATCCGATAGTATATTGGGGATAGCGTTGGGCTTCCATGCGTGTCGCCCTGGGTTCAAATCCCAGCAGGAAAGGAAATCTTATGTGCAAATATTTTTTTCTAATTTGATAATTCTTTTTTTTTATTTTTCCCTTTTGCGAAGTCAGTCAGTCTGTCCGACAGTTAATCAGTCAAGCACTCAGTCATTCAGTCTCAGTCAGTCAGTGCAGCCAGTCAGTCAGTCTTAGTCAGTCAGTTAGTCCTTCAGCCAGTCAGTCAAGCAGTCAGTCATTTAGTCTCAGTCAGTCAGTCATTCAGTCAGGTAGTCAGTCAGTCAGTCAGTCGGTCAGTCCTGTCCAGTCAGTTAGTCAGTCAAGCAGTCAGTCAGTCTCAGTCAGTCAGTCAGTCAGTCAGTCTCAGTCAGTCAGTCAGTCTCAGTCAGTAATTCAGTCAGTCTGTCAGTCAGGCAGTCTCAGTCAGGCAGTAAGACCCCGCTCGACAGAACGCCGATAGCCTAATGGCTAGACCGCTGGTCTTCCAAGCGAGTGGCCTGGGTTCGAGTCCCAGCCGGAGCGAATATCTTCAATGTATATATTTCCTTTCTAATTTGAAAATTCTTTTTTTTTTCAATTTCTTTCCTTTGCAAATATTGATTATTTATGTAGGGAAGAAAATTCTGAGTCAGTTTAAGTTTTCGAACGGCAGATTTCGAAGTGTTTAAATAAATAATTACCAAGGTGCATTTTTGTTTTTATTATATTTAAAACTCCGACCGACAGAGCTCCGATAGACTAATGCTTAGAGTGTTGGGCTTCCAAGCGATTGTTCTTGGGTTCGAGTCCCAGCCTGAACGAAAATCTTCAATGTATACTTTCAGTTTCCAATTTGAAAATTCTTCTTCTTTTTTTTAATTTTTCTCTTTTACAAGTATTGATTATTTATGTAGGGAAGAAAATTCTGAGTCAGTTTAATTTTTCGACCCGCAGATTTCAAAGTGTTTGAATCAATAATTACCAAGGTGCATCTTTTTGTTTTCATTATATTTAAACACCGACCGACAGAACTCCGATAGCCTAATGGCTAGACCGTTGGTCTTCTAAGCGAGTGGCCTGGGTTCGACTCCACGCCGGAACGAATACCTTCAATGTATATATTTCTTTTCTAATTTGAAAATTCTTTTTTTTTTCATTTTCTTTCTGTTGCAAATATCGATCATTTATGTACGGAAGAAAATTCTGAGTCAGTTTAATCATTCGACCTTTAGATTTCAAAGATTTTAGATCAATAATTACCAAGGTGCATTTTTTGTTTTTATTATAATTAAGACACCGACCAACCGAGATCCGATAGTATATTGGCGAGAGCGTTGGGCTTCCATGCGTGTCGCCCTGGGTTCAAATCCCAGCCGGAAAGGAAATCTTAAATGCAAATATTTTTTTCTAATTTGAAAATTCTTTTTTTTTTATTTTTCCCTTTTGCGAAGTCAGTCAGTCAGTCCGACAGTCAATCAGTCAAGCAATCAGTCATTCAGTCTCAGTCAGTCAGTCCAGCCAGTCAGTCAGTCTCAGTCAGTCAGTTAGTCCTTTAGCCAGTCAGTCAAGCAGTCAGTCATTTAGTCTCAGTCAGTCAGTCAGTCAGTCCAGTCCAGTCTCAGTCAGTCAGGCAGTCAGTCAGTCAGTCTCGATCAGTCAGTCAGTCTAAGTCAGTCAGTGAGTCAGTCAGTCAATCAGTATCAGTCAGTCAGTCAGTATCAGTCAGTCAGTCCAGCCAGTCAGTCAGTCTCAGTCAGTCAGTTAGTCCTTCAGCCAGTCAGTCAAGCAGTCAGTCATTTAGTCTCAGTCAGTCAGTCATTCAGTCAGTCAGTCAGTTAGGCAGTCAGTCAGTCAGTCAGTCTCAGTCAGTCAGTTAGTCATTCAGCCAGTTAGTCAAGCAGTCAGTCATTTAGTCTCAGTCAGTCAGTCAGTCAGTCCAGTCCAGTCTCAGTCAGTCAGGCAGTCAGTCAGTCAGTCTCGGTCAGTCAGTCAGTCTCGGTCAGTCAGTGAGTCAGTCAGTCAATCAGTATCAGTCAGTCAGTCAGTATCAGTCAGTCAGTCCAGCCAGTCAGTCAGTTAGTCCTTCAGCCAGTCAGTCAAGCAGTCAGTCATTTAGTCTCAGTCAGTCAGTCATTCAGTCAGTCAGTCAGTCAGTCAGGCAGTCAGTCAGTCAGTCAGGCGGTCAGTCCTGTCCAGTCAGTTAGTCAGTCAAGCAGTCAGTCAGTCTCAGTCAGTCAGTCAGTCAGTATCAGTTAGTCATTCAGTCAGTCAGTCAGCCTTATTCAGTCAGTCTGTCAGTCAGCCTTATTCATTCAGTCTGTCAGTCAGTCAGTCAGTCAGCCTTATTCAGTCAGTCTGTCAGTCAGTCAGTCGGTCAGTCCTGTCCAGTCAGTTAGTCTGTCAAGCAGTCAGTCAGGCAGTCAAGCAGTCAGTCAGTCAGTGTCAGTCAGTCATTTAGTCATTCAGTCAGTCAGTGAAATAGTCAGTCAGACAGTCAGTCAGTCAGTCAGTCCAGTCTCAGTCAGTCAGGCAGTTAGTCAGTCAGTCTCGGTCAGTCAGTGAGTCAGTCAGTCAGTCTCGGTCAGTCAGTGAGTCAGTCAGTCAGTCAGTATCAGTCAGTCAGTGAGTCAGTCTGTCAGTCAGGCAGTAAGACTCCGCTCGACAGAACTCCGATAGCCGAATGGCTAGACCGCTGGTCTTCCAAGCGAGTGGCCTGGGTTCGAGTCACAGCCGAAACGAATATCTTCAATGTATATATTTCTTTTCTAATTTGAAAATTCTTTTTTTTTTCAATTTCTTTCCTTTGCAAATATTGATTATTTATGTAGGGAAGAAAATTCTGAGTCAGTTTAATTTTTCGAAACGCAGAATTCAAAGTGTTTAGATAAATAATTACCAAGGTGCATTTTTTGATTTTATTATATTTAAATCTCCGACCGTCAGAGCTCTGCTAGACTAATGGCTAGAGTGTTGTGCTTCCAAGCGAGTGGCCCTGGGTTCGAGTCCCAGCCTGCGCGAAAATCTTCAATTTGTATCTTTAGTTTCTAATTTGAAAATTCTTCTTCTAATTTCAAAGATTTTAGATCAATAATTACCAAGGTGCATTTTTTGTTTTTATTATAATTAAGACACCGGCCATACGAGATCCGATAGTCCGGTGGCGAGAGCGTTGGGCTTCCATGCGTGTGGCCCTGGGTTCGAATCCCAGCCGGAAAGAAAATCTTAAATGCATGTATTTTTTTCTAATTTGATAATTTTTTTTTATTTTTTCCTTTTGCGAAGTCAGTCAGTCAGTCCGACTGTCAATCAGTCAGTCTCTGTCAGCCAGTCAGTCTGTCAGTCGGTCAGTCCAGTCCAGTCTGTCAGTCAAGCAGTCAGTCTGTCAGTCACTTAAGCAGTCAATCAGTCAGTTAGTCATTCAGTCACTCAGTCAGTTGGGCAGTCAGTCATTCAGTCTCAGTCAGTCAGTCAGTCCGTCCAGTCAGTCAGTCACTCAGTCAGTCAGGCAGTCAGTCAGTCAGTCAGTCTCAGTCAGTCAAGCAATTTAGTCACTTAGTCTCAGTCAGCTAGTCATTCAATCAGTCAGTCAGTCAGGCAGTCAGTCAGTCACTCAGCCTCATTCAGTCATTCTGTCAGTCAGTCAGTCAGTTAGTCATTCAGTCAGTCAGTCTCAGTCAGTCTGTCAGTCTGTCAGTCGGTCAGTCCAGACCAGTCAGTCAGTCAAGCAGTCAGTCATTCAGTCTCAGTCAGACGGTCAGTCAGTCCAATCAGTCAGTCACTCAGTCAGTTAGGCAGTCAGTCAGTCAGTCTCAGTCAGTCAGTTAGTCATTCAGCCAGTCAGTCAAGCAGTCAGTCATTTAGTCTCAGTCAGTCAGTCCAGTCCAGTCTCAGTCAGTCAGTCAGTCAGTCAGTCCAGTCCAGTCTCAGTCAGTCAGGCAGTCAGTCAGTCAGTCTCGGTCAGTCAATCAGTATCAGTCAGTCAGTCAGTATCAGTTAGTCATTCAGTCAGTCTGTCAGTCAGGCAGTCTCAGTCAGGCAGTAAGGCTCCGACCGACAGAACTCCGATAGCTAATTGCTAGACCGTTGGTCTTCCAAGCGAATGGCCTGGGTTCGAGTCCCAGCCGGAACGAATATCTTCAATGTATATATTTCTTTTCCAATTTGAAAATTCTCTTTTTTTTTTTCAATTTTTTTGTTTTGCAAATATTGATTATTTATGTAGGGAAGAAAATTCTGAGTCAGTTTAATTTTTCGAAACGTAGAATTCAAAGTGTTTAGATAAATAATTACCAAGGTGCATTTTTTGATTTTATTATATTTAAAACTCCGACCGTCAGAGCTCTGCTAGACTAATGGCTAGAGTGGTGGATTTCCACGCGAGTGGCCCTGGGTTCGAGTCCCAGCCTGCGAGAAAATCTTCAATTTATATTTTTAGTTTCTAATTTGAAAATTCTTCTTCTTTTTTTTTCAATTTTTCCCTTTTGCGAATATTGATTATTTATGTCGGGGAGAAAAATTCTGATTTAGTTTAATTATTTGACCTGTACATTTCAAAGTGTTTGAATCAATAATTAAAAAGGTGCATTTTTTTGTTTTTATTATATTTAAGACTTCAATCGGCAGATCTCCGATAGCCTAATGGCTAGACCGTTGGGTTCCAAGCGCGTGGTACTGGGTTCGATTCCCGGCCGGAACGAAAATATTCAATGTATATATTTCTCTTCTAATTTGAAGATTCTTTTTTTTCAATTTCTTTCTTTTGCAAATATCGATTATTTATGTACGGAAGAAAATTCTGAGTCAGTTTAATCATTCAACCTTAAGATTTCAAAGATTTTAGATCAATAATTACCAAGGTGCATTTTTTGTTTTTATTATAATTAAGACACCGACCAACCGAGATCCGATAGTATATTGGGGAGAGCGTTGGGCTTCCATGCGTGTCGCCCTGGGTTCAAATCCCAGCAGGAAAGGAAATCTTAAATGCAAATATTTTTTTCTAATTTGATAATTCTTTTTTTTTTTTATTTTTCCCTTTTGCGAAGTCAGTCAGTCAGTCCGACAGTCAATCAGTCAAGCACTCAGTCATTCAGTCTCAGTCAGTCAGTCCAGCCAGTCAGTCAGTCTCAGTCAGTCAGTTAGTCCTTCAGCCAGTCAGTCAAGCAGTCAGTCATTTAGTCTCAGTCAGTCAGTCAGTCAGTCTCAGTCAGTCAGGCAGTCAGTCAGGCAGTCAGTCAGTCAGTCTCGGTCAGTCAGTCAGTCTCGGTCAGTCAGTGAGTCAGTCAGTCAATCAGTATCAGTCAGTCAGTCAGTATCAGTCAGTCAGTCCAGCCAGTCAGTCAGTCTCAGTCAGTCAGTTAGTCCTTCAGCCAGTCAGTCAAGCAGTCAGTCATTTAGTCTCAGTCAGTCAGTCATTCAGTCAGTCAGTCAGTTAGGCAGTCAGTTAGTCAGTCAGTCTCAGTCAGTCAGTTAGTCATTCAGCCAGTTAGTCAAGCAGTCAGTCATTTAGTCTCAGTCAGTCAGTCAGTCAGTCCAGTCCAGTCTCAGTCAGTCAGGCAGTCAGTCAGTCAGTCTCGGTCAGTCAGTCAGTCTCGGTCAGTCAGTGAGTCAGTCAGTCAATCAGTATCAGTCAGTCAGTCAGTATCAGTCAGTCAGTCCAGCCAGTCAGTCAGTTAGTCCTTCAGCCAGTCAGTCAAGCAGTCAGTCATTTAGTCTCAGTCAGTCAGTCATTCAGTCAGTCAGTCAGTCAGTCAGGCAGTCAGTCGGTCAGTCCAGACCAGTCAGTCAGTCAAGCAGTCAGTCATTCAGTCTCAGTCAGTCAGGCAGTCAGTCAGTCAGTCTCGGTCAGTCAGTCAGTCTCGGTCAGTCAGTGAGTCAGTCAGTCAATCAGTATCAGTCAGTCAGTCAGTATCAGTCAGTCATTCAGTCAGTCTGTCAGTCAGGCATTCTCAGTCAGGCAGTAAGACTCCGACCGACAGAACTCCGATAGCTAATGGCTAGACCGTTGGTCTTCCAAGCGAATGGCCGGGGTTCGAGTCCCAGCCGGAAAGAATATCTTCAATGTAAATATTTCTTTTCTAATTTGAAAATTCTTTTTTTTTTTCATTTTCTTTCTTTTGCAAATTTCGATTATTTATGTACGGAAGAAAATTCTGAGTCAGTTTAATCATTCGACCTTTAGATTTCAAAGATTTTAGATCAATAATTACCAAGGTGCATTTTTTGTTTTTATTATAATTAAGACACCGGCCAACCGAGATCCGATAGTCCATTGGCGAGAGCGTTGGGCTTCCATGCGTGCGGCCCTGGGTTCGAATCCCAGCCGGAAAGAAAACCTTAAATGCATGTATTTTTTTCTAATTTGATAATTTTTTTTTATTTTTCCCTTTTGCGAAGTCAATCAGTCAGTCCAACAGTCAATCAGTCAGTCTCTGTCAGCCAGTCAGTCTGTCAGTCGGTCAGTCCAGTCCAGTCAGTCAGTCAAGCAGTCAGTCAGTCAGTCACTTAAGCAGTCAATCAGTCAGTCAGTCATTCAGTCACTCAGTCAGTTAGGCAGTCAGTCATTCAGTCTCAGTCAGTCAGTCAGTCCAGTCAGTCAGTCACTCAGTCAGTCAGACTCAGTCAGTCAGTTTGTCAGTCAAGCAATTTAGTCACTCAGCCTCATTCAGTCATTCTGTCAGTCACTCAGTCAGTTAGGCAGTCAGTCAGTCAGTCTCATTCAGTCAGTTAGTCATTCAGCCAGTCGGTCAAGCAGTCAGTCATTTAGTCTCAGTCAGTCAGTCCAGTCCAGCCTCAGTCAGTCAGGCAGTCAGTCAGTCAGTCTCGGTCAGTCAGTCAGTCTCGGTCGGTCAGTCAGTGAGTCAGTCAGTCAATCAGTATCAGTCAGTCAGTCAGTATCAGTCAGTCAGTCAGTATCAGCCAGTCATTCAGTCAGTCTCTCAGTCAGTCAGTCAGTTAGCCATTCAGTCAGTCAGTCTCAGTCAGTCAGTCAGTCTGTCAGTCGGTCAGTCCAGACCAGTCGGTCAGTCCAGACCAGTCTGTCAGTCGGTCAGTCCAGACCAGTCAGTCAGTCAAGCAGTCAGTCATTCAGTCTCAGTCAGTCAGGCAGTCAGTCAGTCAGTCTCGGTCAGTCAGTCAGTCTCGGTCAGTCAGTGAGTCAGTCAGTCAATCAGTATTAGTCAGTCAGTCAGTATCAGTCAGTCAGTCAGTATCAGTCAGTCAGTGAGTCAGTCTGTCAGTCAGGCAGTATCAGTCAGGCAGTAAGACTCCGACCGACAGAACTCCGATAGCTAATGGCTAGACCGTTGGTCTTCCAAGCGAATGGCCGGGGTTCGAGTCCCAGCCGGAAAGAATATCTTCAATGTAAATATTTCTTTTCGAATTTGAAAATTCTTTTTTTTTTCAATTTTTTTCTTTTGCAAATATTGATTATTTATGTAGGGAAGAAGATTCTGAGTCAGTTTAATTTTTCCAAACGCAGAATTCAAAGTGTTTAGATAAATAATTACCAAGATGCATTTTTTGATTTTATTATATTTAAAACTCCGACCGTCAGAGCTCTGATAGACTAATGGCTAGAGTAGTGGGCTTCCAAGCGTGTGGCCCTGGTTTCGAGTCCCAGCCTGCGCGAAAATCTTCACTTTTTATTTTTAGTTTCTAATTTGAAAATTCTTCTTCTTTTTTTTTAATTTTTCTCTTTTGCGAATATTGATTATTTATGTAGGGAGAAATTCTGAGTCAATTTAATTATTCGACCTGTAGATTTCAAAGTGTTTGAATCAATAATTAAAAAGATGCATTTTTTGTTTTTATTATATTTAAGACTTCAATCGACAGAGCTCCGATAGCCTAATGGCTAGACCGTTGGTCTTCTAAGCGAGTGGCCTGGGTTCGACTCCACGCCGGAACGAATACCTTCAATGTATATATTTCTTTTCTAATTTGAAAATTCTTTTTTTTTTCATTTTCTTTCTGTTGCAAATATCGATCATTTATGTACGGAAGAAAATTCTGAGTCAGTTTAATCATTCGACCTTTAGATTTCAAAGATTTTAGATCAATAATTACCAAGGTGCATTTTTTGTTTTTATTATAATTAAGACACCGACCAACCGAGATCCGATAGTATATTGGCGAGAGCGTTGGGCTTCCATGCGTGTCGCCCTGGGTTCAAATCCCAGCCGGAAAGGAAATCTTAAATGCAAATATTTTTTTCTAATTTGAAAATTCTTTTTTTTTTATTTTTCCCTTTTGCGAAGTCAGTCAGTCAGTCCGACAGTCAATCAGTCAAGCACTCAGTCATTCAGTCTCAGTCAGTCAGTCCAGCCAGTCAGTCAGTCTCAGTCAGTCAGTTAGTCCTTTAGCCAGTCAGTCAAGCAGTCAGTCATTTAGTCTCAGTCAGTCAGTCAGTCAGTCCAGTCCAGTCTCAGTCAGTCAGGCAGTCAGTCAGTCAGTCTCGATCAGTCAGTCAGTCTAAGTCAGTCAGTGAGTCAGTCAGTCAATCAGTATCAGTCAGTCAGTCATTATCAGTCAGTCAGTCCAGCCAGTCAGTCAGTCTCAGTCAGTCAGTTAGTCCTTCAGCCAGTCAGTCAAGCAGTCAGTCATTTAGTCTCAGTCAGTCAGTCATTCAGTCAGTCAGTCAGTTAGGCAGTCAGTCAGTCAGTCAGTCTCAGTCAGTCAGTTAGTCATTCAGCCAGTTAGTCAAGCAGTCAGTCATTTAGTCTCAGTCAGTCAGTCAGTCAGTCCAGTCCAGTCTCAGTCAGTCAGGCAGTCAGTCAGTCAGTCTCGGTCAGTCAGTCAGTCTCGGTCAGTCAGTGAGTCAGTCAGTCAATCAGTATCAGTCAGTCAGTCAGTATCAGTCAGTCAGTCCAGCCAGTCAGTCAGTTAGTCCTTCAGCCAGTCAGTCAAGCAGTCAGTCATTTAGTCTCAGTCAGTCAGTCATTCAGTCAGTCAGTCAGTCAGTCAGGCAGTCAGTCAGTCAGTCAGGCGGTCAGTCCTGTCCAGTCAGTTAGTCAGTCAAGCAGTCAGTCAGTCTCAGTCAGTCAGTCAGTCAGTATCAGTTAGTCATTCAGTCAGTCAGTCAGCCTTATTCAGTCAGTCTGTCAGTCAGCCTTATTCATTCAGTCTGTCAGTCAGTCAGTCAGTCAGCCTTATTCAGTCAGTCTGTCAGTCAGTCAGTCGGTCAGTCCTGTCCAGTCAGTTAGTCTGTCAAGCAGTCAGTCAGGCAGTCAAGCAGTCAGTCAGTCAGTGTCAGTCAGTCATTTAGTCATTCAGTCAGTCAGTGAAATAGTCAGTCAGACAGTCAGTCAGTCAGTCAGTCCAGTCTCAGTCAGTCAGGCAGTTAGTCAGTCAGTCTCGGTCAGTCAGTGAGTCAGTCAGTCAGTCAGTATCAGTCAGTCAGTGAGTCAGTCTGTCAGTCAGGCAGTAAGACTCCGCTCGACAGAACTCCGATAGCCTAATGGCTAGACCGCTGGTCTTCCAAGCGAGTGGCCTGGGTTCGAGTCACAGCCGAAACGAATATCTTCAATGTATATATTTCTTTTCTAATTTGAAAATTCTTTTTTTTTTCAATTTCTTTCCTTTGCAAATATTGATTATTTATGTAGGGAAGAAAATTCTGAGTCAATTTAATTTTTCGACCGGCAGATTTCAAAGTGTTTAAATAAATAATTACCAAGGTGCATTTTTGTTTTAATATATTTAAAACTCCGACCGACAGAGCTCCGATAGACTAATGGTTAGAGTGTTGGGCTTCCAAGCGAGTGGCCCTGGGTTCGAGTCCCAGCCTGAACGAAAATCTTCAATGTATATTTTTAGTTTCGAATTTGAAAATTCTTTTTTTTTTTCAATTTTTTTTCTTTTGCAAATATTGATTATTTATGTAGGGAAGAAAATTCTGAGTCAGTTTAATTTTTCGAAACGCAGAATTCAAAGTGTTTAGATAAATAATTACCAAGGTGCATTTTTTGATTTTATTATATTTAAATCTCCGACCGTCAGAGCTCTGCTAGACTAATGGCTAGAGTGTTGTGCTTCCAAGCGAGTGGCCCTGGGTTCGAGTCCCAGCCTGCGCGAAAATCTTCAATTTGTATCTTTAGTTTCTAATTTGAAAATTCTTCTTCTAATTTCAAAGATTTTAGATCAATAATTACCAAGGTGCATTTTTTGTTTTTATTATAATTAAGACACCGGCCATACGAGATCCGATAGTCCGGTGGCGAGAGCGTTGGGCTTCCATGCGTGTGGCCCTGGGTTCGAATCCCAGCCGGAAAGAAAATCTTAAATGCATGTATTTTTTTCTAATTTGATAATTTTTTTTTATTTTTTCCTTTTGCGAAGTCAGTCAGTCAGTCCGACTGTCAATCAGTCAGTCTCTGTCAGCCAGTCAGTCTGTCAGTCGGTCAGTCCAGTCCAGTCTGTCAGTCAAGCAGTCAGTCTGTCAGTCACTTAAGCAGTCAATCAGTCAGTTAGTCATTCAGTCACTCAGTCAGTTGGGCAGTCAGTCATTCAGTCTCAGTCAGTCAGTCAGTCCGTCCAGTCAGTCAGTCACTCAGTCAGTCAGGCAGTCAGTCAGTCAGTCAGTCTCAGTCAGTCAGTTAGTCATTCAGTCAGTCAGTCAAGCAATTTAGTCACTTAGTCTCAGTCAGCTAGTCATTCAATCAGTCAGTCAGTCAGGCAGTCAGTCAGTCACTCAGCCTCATTCAGTCATTCTGTCAGTCAGTCAGTCAGTTAGTCATTCAGTCAGTCAGTCTCAGTCAGTCTGTCAGTCTGTCAGTCGGTCAGTCCAGACCAGTCAGTCAGTCAAGCAGTCAGTCATTCAGTCTCAGTCAGACGGTCAGTCAGTCCAATCAGTCAGTCACTCAGTCAGTTAGGCAGTCAGTCAGTCAGTCTCAGTCAGTCAGTTAGTCATTCAGCCAGTCAGTCAAGCAGTCAGTCATTTAGTCTCAGTCAGTCAGTCCAGTCCAGTCTCAGTCAGTCAGTCAGTCAGTCAGTCCAGTCCAGTCTCAGTCAGTCAGGCAGTCAGTCAGTCAGTCTCGGTCAGTCAATCAGTATCAGTCAGTCAGTCAGTATCAGTTAGTCATTCAGTCAGTCTGTCAGTCAGGCAGTCTCAGTCAGGCAGTAAGGCTCCGACCGACAGAACTCCGATAGCTAATTGCTAGACCGTTGGTCTTCCAAGCGAATGGCCTGGGTTCGAGTCCCAGCCGGAACGAATATCTTCAATGTATATATTTCTTTTCCAATTTGAAAATTCTCTTTTTTTTTTTCAATTTTTTTGTTTTGCAAATATTGATTATTTATGTAGGGAAGAAAATTCTGAGTCAGTTTAATTTTTCGAAACGTAGAATTCAAAGTGTTTAGATAAATAATTACCAAGGTGCATTTTTTGATTTTATTATATTTAAAACTCCGACCGTCAGAGCTCTGCTAGACTAATGGCTAGAGTGGTGGATTTCCACGCGAGTGGCCCTGGGTTCGAGTCCCAGCCTGCGAGAAAATCTTCAATTTATATTTTTAGTTTCTAATTTGAAAATTCTTCTTCTTTTTTTTTCAATTTTTCCCTTTTGCGAATATTGATTATTTATGTCGGGGAGAAAAATTCTGATTTAGTTTAATTATTTGACCTGTACATTTCAAAGTGTTTGAATCAATAATTAAAAAGGTGCATTTTTTTGTTTTTATTATATTTAAGACTTCAATCGGCAGATCTCCGATGGCCTAATGGCTAGACCGTTGGGTTCCAAGCGCGTGGTACTGGGTTCGATTCCCGGCCGGAACGAAAATATTCAATGTATATATTTCTCTTCTAATTTGAAGATTCTTTTTTTTTCAATTTCTTTCTTTTGCAAATATCGATTATTTATGTACGGAAGAAAATTCTGAGTCAGTTTAATCATTCAACCTTAAGATTTCAAAGATTTTAGATCAATAATTACCAAGGTGCATTTTTTGTTTTTATTATAATTAAGACACCGACCAACCGAGATCCGATAGTATATTGGGGAGAGCGTTGGGCTTCCATGCGTGTCGCCCTGGGTTCAAATCCCAGCAGGAAAGGAAATCTTAAATGCAAATATTTTTTTCTAATTTGATAATTCTTTTTTTTTTTTATTTTTCCCTTTTGCGAAGTCAGTCAGTCAGTCCGACAGTCAATCAGTCAAGCACTCAGTCATTCAGTCTCAGTCAGTCAGTCCAGCCAGTCAGTCAGTCTCAGTCAGTCAGTTAGTCCTTCAGCCAGTCAGTCAAGCAGTCAGTCATTTAGTCTCAGTCAGTCAGTCAGTCAGTCTCAGTCAGTCAGGCAGTCAGTCAGGCAGTCAGTCAGTCAGTCTCGGTCAGTCAGTCAGTCTCGGTCAGTCAGTGAGTCAGTCAGTCAATCAGTATCAGTCAGTCAGTCAGTATCAGTCAGTCAGTCCAGCCAGTCAGTCAGTCTCAGTCAGTCAGTTAGTCCTTCAGCCAGTCAGTCAAGCAGTCAGTCATTTAGTCTCAGTCAGTCAGTCATTCAGTCAGTCAGTCAGTTAGGCAGTCAGTTAGTCAGTCAGTCTCAGTCAGTCAGTTAGTCATTCAGCCAGTTAGTCAAGCAGTCAGTCATTTAGTCTCAGTCAGTCAGTCAGTCAGTCCAGTCCAGTCTCAGTCAGTCAGGCAGTCAGTCAGTCAGTCTCGGTCAGTCAGTCAGTCTCGGTCAGTCAGTGAGTCAGTCAGTCAATCAGTATCAGTCAGTCAGTCAGTATCAGTCAGTCAGTCCAGCCAGTCAGTCAGTTAGTCCTTCAGCCAGTCAGTCAAGCAGTCAGTCATTTAGTCTCAGTCAGTCAGTCATTCAGTCAGTCAGTCAGTCAGTCAGGCAGTCAGTCGGTCAGTCCAGACCAGTCAGTCAGTCAAGCAGTCAGTCATTCAGTCTCAGTCAGTCAGGCAGTCAGTCAGTCAGTCTCGGTCAGTCAGTCAGTCTCGGTCAGTCAGTGAGTCAGTCAGTCAATCAGTATCAGTCAGTCAGTCAGTATCAGTCAGTCATTCAGTCAGTCTGTCAGTCAGGCATTCTCAGTCAGGCAGTAAGACTCCGACCGACAGAACTCCGATAGCTAATGGCTAGACCGTTGGTCTTCCAAGCGAATGGCCGGGGTTCGAGTCCCAGCCGGAAAGAATATCTTCAATGTAAATATTTCTTTTCTAATTTGAAAATTCTTTTTTTTTTTCATTTTCTTTCTTTTGCAAATTTCGATTATTTATGTACGGAAGAAAATTCTGAGTCAGTTTAATCATTCGACCTTTAGATTTCAAAGATTTTAGATCAATAATTACCAAGGTGCATTTTTTGTTTTTATTATAATTAAGACACCGGCCAACCGAGATCCGATAGTCCATTGGCGAGAGCGTTGGGCTTCCATGCGTGCGGCCCTGGGTTCGAATCCCAGCCGGAAAGAAAACCTTAAATGCATGTATTTTTTTCTAATTTGATAATTTTTTTTTATTTTTCCCTTTTGCGAAGTCAATCAGTCAGTCCAACAGTCAATCAGTCAGTCTCTGTCAGCCAGTCAGTCTGTCAGTCGGTCAGTCCAGTCCAGTCAGTCAGTCAAGCAGTCAGTCAGTCAGTCACTTAAGCAGTCAATCAGTCAGTCAGTCATTCAGTCACTCAGTCAGTTAGGCAGTCAGTCATTCAGTCTCAGTCAGTCAGTCAGTCCAGTCAGTCAGTCACTCAGTCAGTCAGACTCAGTCAGTCAGTTTGTCAGTCAAGCAATTTAGTCACTCAGCCTCATTCAGTCATTCTGTCAGTCACTCAGTCAGTTAGGCAGTCAGTCAGTCAGTCTCATTCAGTCAGTTAGTCATTCAGCCAGTCGGTCAAGCAGTCAGTCATTTAGTCTCAGTCAGTCAGTCCAGTCCAGCCTCAGTCAGTCAGGCAGTCAGTCAGTCAGTCTCGGTCAGTCAGTCAGTCTCGGTCGGTCAGTCAGTGAGTCAGTCAGTCAATCAGTATCAGTCAGTCAGTCAGTATCAGTCAGTCAGTCAGTATCAGCCAGTCATTCAGTCAGTCTCTCAGTCAGTCAGTCAGTTAGCCATTCAGTCAGTCAGTCTCAGTCAGTCAGTCAGTCTGTCAGTCGGTCAGTCCAGACCAGTCTGTCAGTCGGTCAGTCCAGACCAGTCAGTCAGTCAAGCAGTCAGTCATTCAGTCTCAGTCAGTCAGGCAGTCAGTCAGTCAGTCTCGGTCAGTCAGTCAGTCTCGGTCAGTCAGTGAGTCAGTCAGTCAATCAGTATTAGTCAGTCAGTCAGTATCAGTCAGTCAGTCAGTATCAGTCAGTCATTCAGTCAGTCTGTCAGTCAGGCATTCTCAGTCAGGCAGTAAGACTCCGACCGACAGAACTCCGATAGCTAATGGCTAGACCGTTGGTCTTCCAAGCGAATGGCCGGGGTTCGAGTCCCAGCCGGAAAGAATATCTTCAATGTAAATATTTCTTTTCGAATTTGAAAATTCTTTTTTTTTTCAATTTTTTTCTTTTGCAAATATTGATTATTTATGTAGGGAAGAAGATTCTGAGTCAGTTTAATTTTTCCAAACGCAGAATTCAAAGTGTTTAGATAAATAATTACCAAGATGCATTTTTTGATTTTATTATATTTAAAACTCCGACCGTCAGAGCTCTGATAGACTAATGGCTAGAGTAGTGGGCTTCCAAGCGTGTGGCCCTGGTTTCGAGTCCCAGCCTGCGCGAAAATCTTCACTTTTTATTTTTAGTTTCTAATTTGAAAATTCTTCTTCTTTTTTTTTAATTTTTCTCTTTTGCGAATATTGATTATTTATGTAGGGAGAAATTCTGAGTCAATTTAATTATTCGACCTGTAGATTTCAAAGTGTTTGAATCAATAATTAAAAAGATGCATTTTTTGTTTTTATTATATTTAAGACTTCAATCGACAGAGCTCCGATAGCCTAATGGCTAGACCGTTGGTCTTCTAAGCGAGTGGCCTGGGTTCGACTCCACGCCGGAACGAATACCTTCAATGTATATATTTCTTTTCTAATTTGAAAATTCTTTTTTTTTTCATTTTCTTTCTGTTGCAAATATCGATCATTTATTTACGGAAGAAAATTCTGAGTCAGTTTAATCATTCGACCTTTAGATTTCAAAGATTTTAGATCAATAATTACCAAGGTGCATTTTTTGTTTTTATTATAATTAAGACACCGACCAACCGAGATCCGATAGTATATTGGCGAGAGCGTTGGGCTTCCATGCGTGTCGCCCTGGGTTCAAATCCCAGCCGGAAAGGAAATCTTAAATGCAAATATTTTTTTCTAATTTGAAAATTCTTTTTTTTTTATTTTTCCCTTTTGCGAAGTCAGTCAGTCAGTCCGACAGTCAATCAGTCAAGCACTCAGTCATTCAGTCTCAGTCAGTCAGTCCAGCCAGTCAGTCAGTCTCAGTCAGTCAGTTAGTCCTTTAGCCAGTCAGTCAAGCAGTCAGTCATTTAGTCTCAGTCAGTCAGTCAGTCAGTCCAGTCCAGTCTCAGTCAGTCAGGCAGTCAGTCAGTCAGTCTCGATCAGTCAGTCAGTCTAAGTCAGTCAGTGAGTCAGTCAGTCAATCAGTATCAGTCAGTCAGTCAGTATCAGTCAGTCAGTCCAGCCAGTCAGTCAGTCTCAGTCAGTCAGTTAGTCCTTCAGCCAGTCAGTCAAGCAGTCAGTCATTTAGTCTCAGTCAGTCAGTCATTCAGTCAGTCAGTCAGTTAGGCAGTCAGTCAGTCAGTCAGTCTCAGTCAGTCAGTTAGTCATTCAGCCAGTTAGTCAAGCAGTCAGTCATTTAGTCTCAGTCAGTCAGTCAGTCAGTCCAGTCCAGTCTCAGTCAGTCAGGCAGTCAGTCAGTCAGTCTCGGTCAGTCAGTCAGTCTCGGTCAGTCAGTGAGTCAGTCAGTCAATCAGTATCAGTCAGTCAGTCAGTATCAGTCAGTCAGTCCAGCCAGTCAGTCAGTTAGTCCTTCAGCCAGTCAGTCAAGCAGTCAGTCATTTAGTCTCAGTCAGTCAGTCATTCAGTCAGTCAGTCAGTCAGTCAGGCAGTCAGTCAGTCAGTCAGGCGGTCAGTCCTGTCCAGTCAGTTAGTCAGTCAAGCAGTCAGTCAGTCTCAGTCAGTCAGTCAGTCAGTATCAGTTAGTCATTCAGTCAGTCAGTCAGCCTTATTCAGTCAGTCTGTCAGTCAGCCTTATTCATTCAGTCTGTCAGTCAGTCAGTCAGTCAGCCTTATTCAGTCAGTCTGTCAGTCAGTCAGTCGGTCAGTCCTGTCCAGTCAGTTAGTCTGTCAAGCAGTCAGTCAGGCAGTCAAGCAGTCAGTCAGTCAGTGTCAGTCAGTCATTTAGTCATTCAGTCAGTCAGTGAAATAGTCAGTCAGACAGTCAGTCAGTCAGTCAGTCCAGTCTCAGTCAGTCAGGCAGTTAGTCAGTCAGTCTCGGTCAGTCAGTGAGTCAGTCAGTCAGTCTCGGTCAGTCAGTGAGTCAGTCAGTCAGTCAGTATCAGTCAGTCAGTGAGTCAGTCTGTCAGTCAGGCAGTAAGACTCCGCTCGACAGAACTCCGATAGCCTAATGGCTAGACCGCTGGTCTTCCAAGCGAGTGGCCTGGGTTCGAGTCACAGCCGAAACGAATATCTTCAATGTATATATTTCTTTTCTAATTTGAAAATTCTTTTTTTTTTCAATTTCTTTCCTTTGCAAATATTGATTATTTATGTAGGGAAGAAAATTCTGAGTCAATTTAATTTTTCGACCGGCAGATTTCAAAGTGTTTAAATAAATAATTACCAAGGTGCATTTTAGTTTTAATATATTTAAAACTCCGACCGACAGAGCTCCGATAGACTAATGGTTAGAGTGTTGGGCTTCCAAGCGAGTGGCCCTGGGTTCGAGTCCCAGCCTGAACGAAAATCTTCAATGTATATTTTTAGTTTCGAATTTGAAAATTCTTTTTTTTTTTCAATTTTTTTTCTTTTGCAAATATTGATTATTTATGTAGGGAAGAAAATTCTGAGTCAGTTTAATTTTTCGAAACGCAGAATTCAAAGTGTTTAGATAAATAATTACCAAGGTGCATTTTTTGATTTTATTATATTTAAATCTCCGACCGTCAGAGCTCTGCTAGACTAATGGCTAGAGTGTTGTGCTTCCAAGCGAGTGGCCCTGGGTTCGAGTCCCAGCCTGCGCGAAAATCTTCAATTTGTATCTTTAGTTTCTAATTTGAAAATTCTTCTTCTAATTTCAAAGATTTTAGATCAATAATTACCAAGGTGCATTTTTTGTTTTTATTATAATTAAGACACCGGCCATACGAGATCCGATAGTCCGGTGGCGAGAGCGTTGGGCTTCCATGCGTGTGGCCCTGGGTTCGAATCCCAGCCGGAAAGAAAATCTTAAATGCATGTATTTTTTTCTAATTTGATAATTTTTTTTTATTTTTTCCTTTTGCGAAGTCAGTCAGTCAGTCCGACTGTCAATCAGTCAGTCTCTGTCAGCCAGTCAGTCTGTCAGTCGGTCAGTCCAGTCCAGTCTGTCAGTCAAGCAGTCAGTCTGTCAGTCACTTAAGCAGTCAATCAGTCAGTTAGTCATTCAGTCACTCAGTCAGTTGGGCAGTCAGTCATTCAGTCTCAGTCAGTCAGTCAGTCCGTCCAGTCAGTCAGTCACTCAGTCAGTCAGGCAGTCAGTCAGTCAGTCAGTCTCAGTCAGTCAGTTAGTCATTCAGTCAGTCAGTCAAGCAATTTAGTCACTTAGTCTCAGTCAGCTAGTCATTCAATCAGTCAGTCAGTCAGGCAGTCAGTCAGTCACTCAGCCTCATTCAGTCATTCTGTCAGTCAGTCAGTCAGTTAGTCATTCAGTCAGTCAGTCTCAGTCAGTCTGTCAGTCTGTCAGTCGGTCAGTCCAGACCAGTCAGTCAGTCAAGCAGTCAGTCATTCAGTCTCAGTCAGACGGTCAGTCAGTCCAATCAGTCAGTCACTCAGTCAGTTAGGCAGTCAGTCAGTCAGTCTCAGTCAGTCAGTTAGTCATTCAGCCAGTCAGTCAAGCAGTCAGTCATTTAGTCTCAGTCAGTCAGTCCAGTCCAGTCTCAGTCAGTCAGTCAGTCAGTCAGTCCAGTCCAGTCTCAGTCAGTCAGGCAGTCAGTCAGTCAGTCTCGGTCAGTCAATCAGTATCAGTCAGTCAGTCAGTATCAGTTAGTCATTCAGTCAGTCTGTCAGTCAGGCAGTCTCAGTCAGGCAGTAAGGCTCCGACCGACAGAACTCCGATAGCTAATTGCTAGACCGTTGGTCTTCCAAGCGAATGGCCTGGGTTCGAGTCCCAGCCGGAACGAATATCTTCAATGTATATATTTCTTTTCCAATTTGAAAATTCTCTTTTTTTTTTTCAATTTTTTTGTTTTGCAAATATTGATTATTTATGTAGGGAAGAAAATTCTGAGTCAGTTTAATTTTTCGAAACGTAGAATTCAAAGTGTTTAGATAAATAATTACCAAGGTGCATTTTTTGATTTTATTATATTTAAAACTCCGACCGTCAGAGCTCTGCTAGACTAATGGCTAGAGTGGTGGATTTCCACGCGAGTGGCCCTGGGTTCGAGTCCCAGCCTGCGAGAAAATCTTCAATTTATATTTTTAGTTTCTAATTTGAAAATTCTTCTTCTTTTTTTTTCAATTTTTCCCTTTTGCGAATATTGATTATTTATGTCGGGGAGAAAAATTCTGATTTAGTTTAATTATTTGACCTGTACATTTCAAAGTGTTTGAATCAATAATTAAAAAGGTGCATTTTTTTTGTTTTTATTATATTTAAGACTTCAATCGGCAGATCTCCGATAGCCTAATGGCTAGACCGTTGGGTTCCAAGCGCGTGGTACTGGGTTCGATTCCCGGCCGGAACGAAAATATTCAATGTATATATTTCTCTTCTAATTTGAAGATTCTTTTTTTTTCAATTTCTTTCTTTTGCAAATATCGATTATTTATGTACGGAAGAAAATTCTGAGTCAGTTTAATCATTCAACCTTAAGATTTCAAAGATTTTAGATCAATAATTACCAAGGTGCATTTTTTGTTTTTATTATAATTAAGACACCGACCAACCGAGATCCGATAGTATATTGGGGAGAGCGTTGGGCTTCCATGCGTGTCGCCCTGGGTTCAAATCCCAGCAGGAAAGGAAATCTTAAATGCAAATATTTTTTTCTAATTTGATAATTCTTTTTTTTTTTTATTTTTCCCTTTTGCGAAGTCAGTCAGTCAGTCCGACAGTCAATCAGTCAAGCACTCAGTCATTCAGTCTCAGTCAGTCAGTCCAGCCAGTCAGTCAGTCTCAGTCAGTCAGTTAGTCCTTCAGCCAGTCAGTCAAGCAGTCAGTCATTTAGTCTCAGTCAGTCAGTCAGTCAGTCTCAGTCAGTCAGGCAGTCAGTCAGGCAGTCAGTCAGTCAGTCTCGGTCAGTCAGTCAGTCTCGGTCAGTCAGTGAGTCAGTCAGTCAATCAGTATCAGTCAGTCAGTCAGTATCAGTCAGTCAGTCCAGCCAGTCAGTCAGTCTCAGTCAGTCAGTTAGTCCTTCAGCCAGTCAGTCAAGCAGTCAGTCATTTAGTCTCAGTCAGTCAGTCATTCAGTCAGTCAGTCAGTTAGGCAGTCAGTTAGTCAGTCAGTCTCAGTCAGTCAGTTAGTCATTCAGCCAGTTAGTCAAGCAGTCAGTCATTTAGTCTCAGTCAGTCAGTCAGTCAGTCCAGTCCAGTCTCAGTCAGTCAGGCAGTCAGTCAGTCAGTCTCGGTCAGTCAGTCAGTCTCGGTCAGTCAGTGAGTCAGTCAGTCAATCAGTATCAGTCAGTCAGTCAGTATCAGTCAGTCAGTCCAGCCAGTCAGTCAGTTAGTCCTTCAGCCAGTCAGTCAAGCAGTCAGTCATTTAGTCTCAGTCAGTCAGTCATTCAGTCAGTCAGTCAGTCAGTCAGGCAGTCAGTCGGTCAGTCCAGACCAGTCAGTCAGTCAAGCAGTCAGTCATTCAGTCTCAGTCAGTCAGGCAGTCAGTCAGTCAGTCTCGGTCAGTCAGTCAGTCTCGGTCAGTCAGTGAGTCAGTCAGTCAATCAGTATCAGTCAGTCAGTCAGTATCAGTCAGTCATTCAGTCAGTCTGTCAGTCAGGCATTCTCAGTCAGGCAGTAAGACTCCGACCGACAGAACTCCGATAGCTAATGGCTAGACCGTTGGTCTTCCAAGCGAATGGCCGGGGTTCGAGTCCCAGCCGGAAAGAATATCTTCAATGTAAATATTTCTTTTCTAATTTGAAAATTCTTTTTTTTTTCATTTTCTTTCTTTTGCAAATTTCGATTATTTATGTACGGAAGAAAATTCTGAGTCAGTTTAATCATTCGACCTTTAGATTTCAAAGATTTTAGATCAATAATTACCAAGGTGCATTTTTTGTTTTTATTATAATTAAGACACCGGCCAACCGAGATCCGATAGTCCATTGGCGAGAGCGTTGGGCTTCCATGCGTGCGGCCCTGGGTTCGAATCCCAGCCGGAAAGAAAACCTTAAATGCATGTATTTTTTTCTAATTTGATAATTTTTTTTTATTTTTCCCTTTTGCGAAGTCAATCAGTCAGTCCAACAGTCAATCAGTCAGTCTCTGTCAGCCAGTCAGTCTGTCAGTCGGTCAGTCCAGTCCAGTCAGTCAGTCAAGCAGTCAGTCAGTCAGTCACTTAAGCAGTCAATCAGTCAGTCAGTCATTCAGTCACTCAGTCAGTTAGGCAGTCAGTCATTCAGTCTCAGTCAGTCAGTCAGTCCAGTCAGTCAGTCACTCAGTCAGTCAGACTCAGTCAGTCAGTTTGTCAGTCAAGCAATTTAGTCACTCAGCCTCATTCAGTCATTCTGTCAGTCACTCAGTCAGTTAGGCAGTCAGTCAGTCAGTCTCATTCAGTCAGTTAGTCATTCAGCCAGTCGGTCAAGCAGTCAGTCATTTAGTCTCAGTCAGTCAGTCCAGTCCAGCCTCAGTCAGTCAGGCAGTCAGTCAGTCAGTCTCGGTCAGTCAGTCAGTCTCGGTCGGTCAGTCAGTGAGTCAGTCAGTCAATCAGTATCAGTCAGTCAGTCAGTATCAGTCAGTCAGTCAGTATCAGCCAGTCATTCAGTCAGTCTCTCAGTCAGTCAGTCAGTTAGCCATTCAGTCAGTCAGTCTCAGTCAGTCAGTCAGTCTGTCAGTCGGTCAGTCCAGACCAGTCTGTCAGTCGGTCAGTCCAGACCAGTCAGTCAGTCAAGCAGTCAGTCATTCAGTCTCAGTCAGTCAGGCAGTCAGTCAGTCAGTCTCGGTCAGTCAGTCAGTCTCGGTCAGTCAGTGAGTCAGTCAGTCAATCAGTATTAGTCAGTCAGTCAGTATCAGTCAGTCAGTCAGTATCAGTCAGTCATTCAGTCAGTCTGTCAGTCAGGCATTCTCAGTCAGGCAGTAAGACTCCGACCGACAGAACTCCGATAGCTAATGGCTAGACCGTTGGTCTTCCAAGCGAATGGCCGGGGTTCGAGTCCCAGCCGGAAAGAATATCTTCAATGTAAATATTTCTTTTCGAATTTGAAAATTCTTTTTTTTTTCAATTTTTTTCTTTTGCAAATATTGATTATTTATGTAGGGAAGAAGATTCTGAGTCAGTTTAATTTTTCCAAACGCAGAATTCAAAGTGTTTAGATAAATAATTACCAAGATGCATTTTTTGATTTTATTATATTTAAAACTCCGACCGTCAGAGCTCTGATAGACTAATGGCTAGAGTAGTGGGCTTCCAAGCGTGTGGCCCTGGTTTCGAGTCCCAGCCTGCGCGAAAATCTTCACTTTTTATTTTTAGTTTCTAATTTGAAAATTCTTCTTCTTTTTTTTTAATTTTTCTCTTTTGCGAATATTGATTATTTATGTAGGGAGAAATTCTGAGTCAATTTAATTATTCGACCTGTAGATTTCAAAGTGTTTGAATCAATAATTAAAAAGATGCATTTTTTGTTTTTATTATATTTAAGACTTCAATCGACAGAGCTCCGATAGCCTAATGGCTAGACCGTTGGGTTCCAAGCGCGTGGTACTGGGTTCGAGTCCCGGCCGGAACGAAAATCTTCAATGTATACATTTCATTTCTAATTTGAAGATTCTTTTTTTTTTTTTTTTCAATTTCTTTCTTTTGCAAATATCGACTATTTATGTACGGAAGAAAATTCTGAGTCAGTTTAATCATTCGACTTTTAGATTTCAAAGATTTTAGATCAATAATTACCAAGGTGCATTTTTTGTTTTTATTATAATTAAGACACCGACGGACCGAGATCCGATAGTATATTGGCGAGAGCGTTGGGCTTCTATGCGTGTCGCCCTGGGTTCAAATCCCAGCCGGAAAGGAAATCTTAAATGCAAATATTTTTTTCTAATTTGATAATTCTTTTTTTTTTATTTTTCCCTTTTGCGAAGTCAGTCAGTCAATCCGACAGTCAATCAGACAAGCACTCAGTCATTCAGTCTCAGTCAGTCAGTCCAGTCAGTCAGTCACTCAGTCAGTCAGTCAGTCAGGCAGTCAGTCTCAGTCAGTCAGTCATTCAGTCAATCAGTCGGTCAGTCCTGTCCAGTCAGTTAGTCAGTCAAGCAGTCAGTCAGTCTCAGTCAGTCAGTCTCAGTCAGTCAGTCAGTCTGTCAGTCAGTCAGTCAGTCAGTCTAGTCCAGTCTCAGTCAGTCAGTCAGTCAGTCTCGGTCAGTCAGTCAGTCAGTCATTCAGTCAGTCAGTCAGTCAGTCAGGCAGTCAGTCAGTCAGTCAGCCTTATTCAGTCAGTCTGTCAGTCAGTCAGTCAGTCAGCCTTATTCAGTCAGTCTGTCAGTCAGTCAGTCGGTCAGTCCTGTCCAGTCAGTTAGTCAGTCAAGCAGCCAGTCAGGCAGTCAAGCAGTCAGTCAGTCAGTGTTAGTCAGTCATTTAGTCATTCAGTCAGTCAGTGAAATAGTCAGTCAGACAGTCAAGCAGTCAGTCAGTCAGTCAGGCAGTTAGTCAGTCAGTCTCGGTCAGTCAGTGAGTCAGTCAGTCAGTCTCGGTCAGTCAGTGAGTCAGTCAGTCAGTCAGTCTCAGTCAGTCAGTGAGTCAGTCAGTCAGTCAGTCAGTCTCAGTCAGTCAGCGAGTCAGTCTGTCAGTCAGGCAGTCTCAGTCAGGCAGTAAGACTCCGCTCGACAGAACTCCGATAGCCCAATGGCTAGACCGCTGGTCTTCTAAGCGAGTGGCCTGGGTTCGAGTCCCAGCCGGAGCGAATATCTTCAATGTATATATTTCTTTTCTAATTTGAAAATTCTTTTTTTTTTTCAATTTCTTTCCTTTGCAAATATTGATTATTTATGTAGGGAAGAAAATTCTGATTCAGTTTAATTTTTCGACCGGCAGATTTCAAAGTGTTTAAATAAATAATTACCAAGGTGCATTTTTGTTTTTATTATATTTAAAACTCCGACCGACAGAGCTCCGATAGACTAATGGTTAGAGTGTTGGGCTTCCAAGCGAGTGGCCCCGGGGTTCGAGTCCCAGCCTGAACGAAAATCTTCAATGTATATTTTTAGTTTCTACTTTGAAAATTCTTCTTCTTTTTTTTTAATTTTTCTCTTTTACAAGTATTGATTATTTATGTAGGGAAGAAAATTCTGAGTCAGTTTAATTTTTCGACCCGCAGATTTCAAAGTGTTTGAATCAATAATTACCAAGGTGCATTTTTTGTTTTTATTATATTTAAAACTCCGACCGACAGAGCTCCGATAGCCTAATGGCTAGACCGTCGGTCTTCCAAGCGAGTGGCCTGGGTTCGACTCCACGCCGGAACGAATATCTTCAATGTATATATTTCTTTTCTAATTTGAAAATTTTTTTTTTTTTTTTTTTAATTTCTTTCTTTTGCAAATATTGATTATTTATGTAGGGAAGAAAATTCTGAGTCAGTTTAATTTTTCGACACGAAGATTTCAAAGTGTTTAAATGAACAATTTTCAAGGTGCATTTTTTGTTTTTATTATATTTAAAACTCCCACCGACAGAGCTCCCATAGACTAATGACTAGAGTGTTAGGCTTCCAAGCGAGTGGCCCTGGGTTCGAGTCCCAGCCTGAACGAAAATCTTCACTGTAAACTTTTAGTTTCTAATTTGAAAATTCTCCTTCTTTTTTTTTTTTAATTTTTCTCTTTTGCGAATATTGATTATTTATGTAGGGAGAAAAATTCTGAGTCAGTTTAATTATTCGACCTGTAAATTTCAAAGTGTTTGAATCAATAATTACCAAGGTGCATTTTTTGTTTTTATTATATTTAAGACTTCCATCAACAGAGCTCCGATAGCCTAATGGCTAGACCGTTGGGTTCCAAGCGCGTGGTACTGGGTTCGAGTCCCGGCCGGAACGAAAATCTTCAATGTATATATTTCTTTTCTAATTTGAAAATTCTTTTTTTTTTCATTTTCTTTCTGTTGCAAATATCGATCATTTATGTACGGAAGAAAATTCTGAGTCAGTTTAATCATTCGACCTTTAGATTTCAAAGATTTTAGATCAATAATTACCAAGGTGCATTGTTTGTTTTTATTATAATTAAGACACCGACCAACCGAGATCCGATAGTATGTTGGCGAGAGCGTTGGGCTTCCATGCGTGTCGCCCTGGGTTCAAATCCCAGCCGGAAAGGAAATCTTAAATGCAAATATTTTTTTCTAATTTGATAATTCTTTTTTTTTATTTTTCCCTTTTGCGAAGTCAGTCAGTCAGTCCGACAGTCAATCAGTCAAGCACTCAGTCATTCAGTCTCAGTCAGTCAGTCCAGCCA
The DNA here is from genome assembly GCF_026930045.1 of Uloborus diversus. Classification (NCBI taxonomy): domain Eukaryota; kingdom Metazoa; phylum Arthropoda; class Arachnida; order Araneae; family Uloboridae; genus Uloborus; species Uloborus diversus. Next base: position 76,349 of record NW_026558510.1, on the reverse strand, counting down.
GTCAGTCAGTCTCAGTCAGTCAGTTAGTCCTTCAGCCAGTCAGTCAAGCAGTCAGTCATTTAGTCTCAGTCAGTCCAGTCCAGTCTCAGTCAGTCAGGCAGTCAGTCAGTCAGTCTCGGTCAGTCAGTCAGTCTCGGTCAGGCAGTCAGTAAGTCAGTCTCGGTCAGTCAGTCAGTCTCGGTCAGTCAGTGAGTCAGTCAGTCAATCAGTATCAGTCAGTCAATCAGTATCAGTCAGTATCAGTCAGTCAGTCCAGCCAGTCAGTCAGTCTCAGTCAGTCAGTTAGTCCTTCAGCCAGTCAGTCAAGCAGTCAGTCATTTAGTCTCAGTCAGTCAGTCATTCAGTCAGTCAGGCAGTCAGTCAGTCAGTCTCAGTCAGTCAGTCAGTCTGTCAGTCGGTCAGTCCAGACCAGTCAGTCAGTCAAGCAGTCAGTCATTCAGTCTCAGTCAGTCAGTTAGTCATTCAGCCAGTCAGTCAAGCAGTCAGTCATTTAGTCTCAGTCAGTCAGTCAGTCAGTCCAGTCCAGTCTCAGTCAGTCAGGCAGTCAGTCAGTCAGTCTCGGTCAGTCAGTCAGTCTCGGTCAGTCAGTGAGTCAGTCAGTCAATCAGTATCAGTCAGTCAGTCAGTATCAGTCAGTCAGTCCAGCCAGTCAGTCAGTCTCAGTCAGTCAGTTAGTCCTTATGCCAGTCAGTCAAGCAGTCAGTCATTTAGTCTCAGTCAGTCAGTCATTCAGTCAGTCAGTTAGTCAGGCAGTCAGTCAGTCAGTCAGTCGGTCAGTTCTGTCCAGTCAGTTAGTCAGTCAAGCAGTCAGTCAGTCTCAGTCAGTCAGTCAGTCAGTCTCAGTCAATCATTCAGTCAGTCTGTCAGTCAGGCAGTCTCAGTCGGGCAGTAAGACTCCGACCGACAGAACTCCGATAGCTAATGGCTAGACCGTTGGTCTTCCAAGCGAATGGCCTGGGTTCGAGTCCCAGCCGGAAAGAATATCTTCAATGTATATATTTCTTTTCAAATTTGAAAATTCTTTTTTTTTCAATTTTTTTCTTTTGCAAATATTGATTATTTATGTAGGGAAGAAAATTCTGAGTCTGTTTAATTTTTCGAAACGCAGAATTCAAAGTGTTTAGATAAATAATTACCAAGGTGCATTTTTTGATTTTATTATATTTAAAACACCAACCGTCAGAGCTATGCTAGACTAATGGCTAAAGTGGTTGGCTTCCAAGCGAGTGGCCCTGGGTTCGAGTCCCAGCCTGCGCGAAAATCTTCAATTTATATTTTTAGTTTCTGATTTGAAAATTCTTCTTTTTTTTTAAATTTTTCTCTTTTGCGAATATTGATTATTTATGTAGGGAGAAAAATTCTGAGTGAGTTTCATTATTCAACCTCTAGTTTTCAAAGTGCTTGAATCAATAATTAAAAAGGTGCATTTTTTGTTTTTATTATATTTAAGACTTCAATCGACAGCGCTCCGATAGCCTAATGGCTAGACCGTTGGTTTCCAAGCGCGTGGTACTGGGTTCGAGTCCCGGCCGGAACGAAAATCTTCAATGTATATATTTCTTTTCTAATTTGAAGATTCTTTTTTTTTTCAATTTCTTTCTTTTGCAAATATCGATTATTTATGTAGGGAAGAAAATTCTGAGTCAGTTTAATTTTTCGACCCGCAGATTTCAAAGTGTTTAAATAAATAATTACCAAGGTGCATTTTTTGTTTTTATTATATTAAAAACTCCGACGGACAGAGCTTTGATAGACTAATGGCTAGAGTGTTCGGCTTCCAAACGAGTGGCTCTGGGTTCGAGTCCCAGCCTGAACGAAAATCTTCAATGTATACTTTTAGTTTCTAATTTGAAAATTCTTCTTCTTTTTTTTTTTAATTTTTCTCTTTTGCGAATATTGATTATTTATGTAGGGAGAAAAACTCTGAGTCAGTTTAATTATTCGAACTTTAAATTTCAAAGTGTTTGAATCAATAATTAAAAAGGTGCATTTTTTGTTTGTATTATATTTAAGACTTCAATCGACAGAGCTCCGATAGCCTAATGGCTAGATTGTTGGGTGCCAAGCGCGTGGTACTGGGTTCGAGTCCCGGCCGGAACGAATATCTTCAATGTATATATTTCTTTTCTAATTTGAAAATTCTTTTTTTTTCAATTTCTTTCTTTTGCAAATATTGATTATTTATGTAGGGAAGAAAATTCTGAGTCAGTTTAATTTTTCGACACGAAGATTTCAAAGTGTTTAAATGAACAATTTCCAAGGTGCATTTTTTGTTTTTATTATAATTAAGACACCGGCCAACCGTGATCCGATAGTCCATTGGCGAGAGCGTTGGGCTTCCTTGCGTGTGGCCCTGGGTTCGAATCCCAGCCGGAACGAAAATCTTCAATGTATATATTTCTCTTCTAGTTTGAAGATTCTTTTTTTTTTTCAATTTTTTTTTTTTTTTGCAAATATCGATTATTTATGTACGGAAGAAAATTCTGCGTCAGTTTAATCATTCGACCTTTAGATTTCAAAGATTTTAGATCAATAATTACTAAGGTGCATTTTTTGTTTTTATTATAATTAAGACACCGGCCAACCGTGATCCGATAGTCCATTGGCGAGAGCGTTGGGCTTCCTTGCGTGTCGCCCGGGGTTCAAATCCCAGCCGGAAAGGAAATCTTAAATGCAAATATTTTTTTCTAATTTGATAATTCTTTTTTTTATTTGTCCCTTTTGCGAAGTCAGTCAGTCAGTCCGACATTCAATCAGTCAAGCACTCTGTCATTCAGTCTCAGTCAGTCATTCCAGTCAGTCTATCACTCAGTCAGTCAGTCTCAGTCAGTCAGTCAGTCTCAGTCAGTCAGTGAGTCAGTCTGTCAGTCATGCAGTCTCAGTCAGGCAGTAAGACTCCGCTCGACAGAACTCCGATAGCCCAATGTATATAATTCTATTCTAATTTGAAAATTCTTTTTTTTTTCAATTTCTTTCCTTTGCAAATATTGATTATTTATGTAGGGAAGAAAATTCTGATTCAGTTTAATTTTTCGACCGGCAGATTTCAAAGTGTTTAAATAAATAATTACCAAGGTGCATTTTTGTTTTTATTATATTTAAAACTCCGACCGACAGAGCTCCGATAGACTAATGGTTAGAGTGTTGGGCTTCCAAGCGAGTGGCCCTGGGTTCGAGTCCCAGCCTGAACGAAAATCTTCAATGTATATTTTTAGTTTCTACTTTGAAAATTCTTCTTCTTTTTTTTTAATTTTTCTCTTTTACAAGTATTGATTATTTATGTAGGGAAGAAAATTCTGAGTCAGTTTAATTTTTCGACCCGCAGATTTCAAAGTGTTTGAATCAATAATTACCAAGGTGCATTTTTTGTTTTTATTATATTTAAAACTCCGACCGACAGAGCTCCGATAGCCTAATGGCTAGACCGTCGGTCTTTCAAGCGAGTGGCCTGGGTTCGACTCCACGCCGGAACGAATATCTTCAATGCATATATTTCTTTTCTAATTTGAAAATTCTTTTTTTTTTTTTCAATTTCTTTCTTTTGCAAATATTGATTATTTATGTAGGGAAGAAAATTCTGAGTCAGTTTAATTTTTCGACACGAAGATTTCAAAGTGTTTAAATGAACAATTTTCAAGGTGCATTTTTTGTTTTTATTATATTTAAAACTCCCACCGACAGAGCTCCCATAGACTAATGGCTAGAGTGTTAGGCTTCCAAGCGAGTGGCCCTGGGTTCGAGTCCCAGCCTGAACGAAAATCTTCACTGTAAACTTTTAGTTTCTAATTTGAAAATTCTTTTTTTTTTCATTTTCTTTCTGTTGCAAATATCGATCATTTATGTACGGAAGAAAATTCTGAGTCAGTTTAATCATTCGACCTTTAGATTTCAAAGATTTTAGATCAATAATTACCAAGGTGCATTGTTTGTTTTTATTATAATTAAGACACCGACCAACCGAGTTCCGATAGTATGTTGGCGAGAGCGTTGGTCTTCCATGCTTGTCGCCCTGGGTTCAATTCCCAGCCGGAAAGGAAATCTTAAATGCAAATATTTTTTTCTAATTTGATCATTCTTTTTTTTTATTTTTCCCTTTTGCGAAGTCAGTCAGTCAGTCCGACAGTCAATCAGTCAAGCACTCAGTCATTCAGTCTCAGTCAGTCAGTCCAGCCAGTCAGTCAGTCTCAGTCAGTCAGTTAGTCCTTCAGCCAGTCAGTCAAGCAGTCAGTCATTTAGTCTCAGTCAGTCAGTCAGTCAGTCCAGTCCAGTCTCAGTCAGTCAGGCAGTCAGTCAGTCAGTCTCGGTCAGTCAGTCAGTCTCGGTCAGGCAGTCAGTCAGTCAGTCTCGGTCAGTCAGTCAGTCTCGGTCAGTCAGTGAGTCAGTCAGTCAATCAGTATCAGTCAGTCAATCAGTATCAGTCAGTCAGTCAGTGTCAGTTAGTCCTTCAGCCAGTCAGTCAAGCAGTCAGTCATTTAGTCTCAGTCAGTCAGTCATTCAGTCAGTCAGTCAGTCAGGCAGTCAGTCAGTCAGTCTCAGTCAGTCAGTCAGTCTGTCAGTCGGTCAGTCCAGACCAGTCAGTCAGTCAAGCAGTCAGTCATTCAGTCTCAGTCAGACAGTCAGTCAGTCCAATTAGTCAGTCACTCAGTCAGTTAGGCAGTCAGTCAGTCAGTCTCAGTCAGTCAGTTAGTCATTCAGCCAGTCAGTCAAGCAGTCAGTCATTTAGTCTCAGTCAGTCAGTCAGTCAGTCCAGTCCAGTCTCAGTCAGTCAGGCAGTCAGTCAGTCAGTCTCGGTCAGTCAGTCAGTCTCGGTCAGTCAGTGAGTCAGTCAGTCAATCAGTATCAGTCAGTCAGTCAGTCCAGCCAGTCAGTCAGTCTCAGTCAGTCAGTTAGTCCTTATGCCAGTCAGTCAAGCAGTCAGTCATTTAGTCTCAGTCAGTCAGTCATTCAGTCAGTCAGTTAGTCAGGCAGTCAGTCAGTCAGTCAGTCGGTCAGTTCTGTCCAGTCAGTTAGTCAGTCAAGCAGTCAGTCAGTCTCAGTCAGTCAGTCAGTCAGTCTCAGTCAATCATTCAGTCAGTCTGTCAGTCAGGCAGTCTCAGTCGGGCAGTAAGACTCCGACCGACAGAACTCCGATAGCTAATGGCTAGACCGTTGGTCTTCCAAGCGAATGGCCCGGGTTCGAGTCCCAGCCGGAAAGAATATCTTCAATGTATATATTTCTTTTCAAATTTGAAAATTCTTTTTTTTTTCAATTTTTTTCTTTTGCAAATATTGATTATTTATGTAGGGAAGAAAATTCTGAGTCAGTTTAATTTTTCGAAACGCAGAATTCAAAGTGTTTAGATAAATAATTACCAAGGTGCATTTTTTGATTTTATTATATTTAAAACTCCGACCCTCAGAGCTCTGCTAGACTAATGGCTAGAGTGGTGGGCTTCCAAGCGAGTGGCCCTGGGTTCGAGTCCCAGCCTGCGCGAAAATCTTCAATTTATATTTTTAGTTTCTGATTTGAAAATTCTTCTTCTTTTTTTTATTTTTCTCTTTTGCAAATATTGATTATTTATGTAGGGAAGAAAATTCTGAGTCAGTTTAATTTTTCGACCCGAAGATTTCAAAGTGTTTAAATAAACAATTACCAAGGTGCATTTTTTGTTTTTATTATATTTAAAACTCCCACCGAAAGAGCTCCCATAGACTAATGGCTAGAGTGTTAGGCTTCTAAGCGAGTGGCCCTGGGTTCGAGTCCCAGCCTGAACGAAAATCTTCAATGTATACTTTTAGTTTCTAATTTAAAAATTCTTCTTCTTTTTTTTTTTAATTTTTTTCTTTTGCGAATATTGATTATTTATGTAGGGAGAAAAATTCTGAGTCAGTTTAATTATTCGACCTATAAATTTCAAAGTGTTTGAATCAATAATTACCAAGGTGCATTTTTTGTTTTTTTTATATTTAAGAATTCCATCGACAGAACTCCGATAGCCTAATGGCTAAACCGTTGGGTTCCAAGCGCGTGGTACTGGGTTCGAGTCCCGGCCGGAACGAAAATCTTCAATGTATATATTTCTTTTCTAATTTGAAAATTCTTTTTTTTTTTCATTTTCTTTCTTTTGCAAATATCGATTATTTATGTACGGAAGAAAATTCTGAGTCAGTTTAATCATTCGACCTTTAGATTTCAAAGATTTTAGATCAATAATTACCAAGGTGCATTTTTTGTTTTTATTATAATTAAGACACCGGCCAACCGAGATCCGATAGTAAATTGGCGAGAGCGTTGGGCTTCCATGCGTGTGGCCCTGGGTTCGAATCCCAGCCGGAAAGAAAATCTTAAATGCATGTATTTTTTTCTAATTTGATAATTTTTTGTATTTTTCCCTTTTGCGAAGTCAGTCAGTCAGTCCGACAGTCAATCAGTCAGTCTCTGTCAGCCAGTCAGTCTGTCAGTCGGTCAGTCCAGTCCAGTCAGTTAGTCAAGCAGTCAGTCAGTCAGTCACTTAAGCAGTATATCAGTCAGTCAGTCATTCAGTCACTCAGTCAATTAGGCAGTCAATCATTCAGTCTCAGTCAGTCAGTCAGTCAGTCCAGTCAGTCAGTCACTCAGTCAGTCAGGCAGTCAGTCAGTCAGTCTCAGTCAGTCAGTTAGTCATTCAGTCAGTCAGTCAAGCAATTTAGTCACTCAGCCTCATTCAGTCATTCTGTCAGTCAGTCAGTCTGTTAGTCATTCAGTCACTCAGTCTCAGTCAGTCAGTCAGTCTGTCAGTCGGTCAGTCCAGGCCTGTCAGTCAGTCAAGCAGTCAGTCATTCAGTCTCAGTCAGACAGTCAGTCAGTCCAATCAGTCAGTCACTCAGTCAGTTAGGCAGTCAGTCAGTCAGTCCAGTCCAGTCTCGGTCAGTCAGTCGGTCTCGGTCAGTCAGTGAGTCAGTCAGTCAATCAGTATCAGTCAGTCGGTCAGTATCAGAGAGTCAGTCAGTATCAGCCAGTCATTCAGTCAGTCTGTCAGTCAGTCAGTCAGTTAGTCATTCAGTCAGTCAGTCTCAGTCAGTCAGTTAGTCTGTCAGTCGGTCAGTCCAGACCAGTCAGTCAGTCAAGCAGTCAGTCATTCAGTCTCAGTCAGACAGTCAGTCAGTCCAATCAGTCAGTCACTCAGTCAGTTAGGCAGTCAGTCAGTCAGTCTCAGTCAGTCAGTTAGTCATTCAGCCAGTCAGTCAAGCAGTCAGTCATTTAGTCTCGGTCAGTCAGTCAGTCTCGGTCAGTCAGTGAGTCAGTCAGTCAATCAGTATCAGTCAGTCAGTATCAGTCAGTCTGTCAGTCAGGCAGTCTCAGTCAGGCAGTAAGACTCCGACCGACAGAACTCCGATAGCTAATGGCTAGACCGTTGGTCTTCCAAGCGAATGGCCTGGGTTCGAGTCCCAGCCGGAACGAATATCTTCAATGTATATATTTCTTTTCGAATTTGAAAATTCTTTTTTTTTTCAATTTTTTTCTTTTTCAAATATTGATTATTTATGTAGGGAAGAAAATTCTGAGTCAGTTTAATTTTTCGAAACGCAGAATTCAAAGTGTTTAGATAAATAATTACCAAGATGCATTTTTTGATTTTATTATTTTTAAACTCCGACCGTCAAAGCTCTGCTAGACTAATGGCTAGAGTGGTGGGCTTCCAAGCGAGTGACCCTAGTTTCGAGTCCCAGCCTGCGCGAAAATCTTCAATTTATATTTTTAGTTTCTAATTTGAAAATTCTTCTTCTTTTTTTACTTTTTCTCTTTTTCGAATATTGATTATTTATGTAGGGAGAAAAATTCTGAGTCAATTTAATTATTCGACCTGTAGATTTTAAAGTGTTTGAATCAATAATTAAAAAGGTGCATTTTTTGTTTTTATTATATTTAAGACTTCAATCGACAGAGCTCCGATAGCCTAATGGCTAGACCGTTGGGTTCCAAGCGCGTGGTACTGGGTTCGAGTCCCGGCCGGAACGAAAATCTTTAATGTATATATTTCTTTTCTAATTTGAAGATTGTTTCTTTTTTTTTCTTTCTTTTGCAAATATCGATTATTTATGTACGGAAGAAAATTCTGAGTCAGTATAATCATTCGACCTTTAGATTTCAAAGATTTTAGATCAATAATTACCAAGGTGCAATTTTTGTTTTTTTTTATAATTAAGACACCGACGGACCGAGATCCGATAGTATATTGGCGAGAGCGTTGGGCTTCCATGCGTGTCGCCCTGGGTTCAAATCCCAACCGGAAAGGAAATCTTATATGCAAATATTTTTTTCTAATTTGATAATTCTTTTTTTTTATTTTTCCCTTTTGCGAAGTCAGTCAGTCAGTCCGACAGTCAATCAGACAAGCGCTCAGTCATTCAGTCTCAGTCAGTCAGTCCAGTCAGTCAGTCACTCAGTCAGTTAGGCAGTCAGTCAGTCAGTCTCAGTCAGTCAGTCAGTCAATCAGTCAGTCAATCAGTCAGTCATTTAGTCTCAGTCAGTCAGTCATTCAGTCAGTCAGTCAGTCAGGCAGTCAGTCAGTCAATCAGTCGGTCAGTCCTGTCCAGTCAGTTAGTCAGTCAAGCAGTCAGTCAGTCTCAGTCAGTCAGTCAGTCAGTCAGTCAGTCAGTCCAGTCCAGTCTCAGTCAGTCAGTCTCGGTCAGTCAGTCAGTCAGTCATTCAGTCAGTCAGTCAGTCAGGCAGTCAGTCAGTCAGTCAGCCTTATTCTGTCAGTCTGTCAGTCAGTCAGTCAGTCAGCCTTATTCAGTCAGTCTGTCAGTCAGTCAGCCTTATTCAGTCAAGCAGTCAGTCAGGCAGTCAAGCAGTCAGTCAGGCAGTCAAGCAGTCAGTCAGTCAGTGTCAGTCAGTCATTTAGTCATTCAGTCAGTCAGTGAAATAGTCAGTCAGACAGTCAAGCAGTCAGTCAGTCAGTCTCAGTCAGTCAGTTAGTCAGTCAGTCAGTCAGTCAAGCAATTTAGTCACTTAGTCTCAGTCAGTTAGTCATTCAGTCAGTCAGTCAGTCGGGCAGTATGTCAGTCACTCAGCTTCATTTAGTCATTTTCGAGTCCCAGCCGGAACGAATATATTCAATGTATATATTTCTTTTCGAATTTGAAATTTCTTTTTTTTTCAATTTTTTTCTTTTGCAAATATTGATTATTTATGTAGGGAAGAAAATTCTGAGTCAGTTTAATTTTTCGAAACGCGAAAAAGTGTTTAGATAAATAATTACCAAGGTGCCTTTTTTGATTTTATTATATTTAAAACTTCGACCGTCAGAGCTCTGCTAGACTAATGGCTAGAGTGGTGGGCTTCCTAGCGAGTGGCCCTGGGTTCGAGTCCCAGCCTGCGCGAAAATCTTCAATTTATATTTTTAGTTTCTAATTTGAAAATTCTTCTTCTTTTTTTTTAATTTTTCTCTTTTGCGAATATTGATTATTTATGTAGGGGGAAAAATTCTGAGTCAGTTTAATTATTCGACCTGTAGATTTCAAAGTGTTTGAATCAATAATTAAAAAGGTGCATTTTTTGTTTTTATTATATTTAAGACTTCAATCGACAGAGCTCCGATAGCCTAATGGCTAGACCGTTGGGTTCCAAGCGCGTGGTACTGTTTTCGACATGGAGCTATGAGTAATAAGGAGAAGACATCACCACTGAAACTCGCAGTGGAAGTGAAGCAACCGCGAAGATTCGCGGCCATCTTGTGGCTTTCATCGTACGCTTTCGACTCGATGCGCTGGTTGACTCAGTGCCTTTGCTTTTGAACAATAATAGATAATTTATGGTTTTCTGAAGAGCAATAATCCAGGGTTTTTTCCCGTCAGTTTAATGAAAAGAAATGGTGGAAAATCGTTGCTCTAAGAATAAGAGCTCTTCAATTAATTCAAGAATTAAAATGCTGTTACTGTGCATATATTCTGTTTTGGTATAGGGTGTGTGTGTGTGTGTTTTTTTTTTTTCAGAGTGAAGGAGGTTTTATCAAAAATAATGCTAAAAGCAGGGTATAAAATTTATTTCCAACCGTCTAGTAATAATTTCAAGGCTCTTATATAAAGAACGGTGACTTTTTTTCGAACAAATCCTTTACGTATCGTGTTTGAAATAAATTTAAACCACTGGATATTTGAATACTTTATTCATCAAGTATTATGTAAAGTAAAATTAACTAAAACCAACGAAATAATTTGCATTAAGTAAATGTTCTCAAAAAGAGCTTTAAACATAATTGAAAGATGGGAATAAGAAAATGAATAGAGCCTTTTCCACTTGATTTGAATTACTTATTCCCAATTTATTTTTTGAAAAGGGAAGATGCAAATCAAAATGAATATTACAAATATTTATTTACTGAATACTTTAGGATTACATAACAAAAATATTACCTGGGTGTCAATGATTTAAATTATTTTTTAACTTAAACCCTGGAAATCTCCCTGAATTTTTTTAATTTTATTAGTTCTGAATTTTTTTAGTCTAACCCTCTTTCATTATATTGATTTTGTCCTAGGTGTTTTTCCTCACTTGACCATTTTTATTTAAATTATCTCTCTTTTACCACATTTTTTTTTCTTTTGTGTCTGCACAATATTTTTTTCAATATTGTGCAGACGAGTAGTCAGTAGTATCAAGCCAGTATCAAGTAGTCACTGGAATAAGGAACTTTTTTTATGAAAACAATGAGGGATTTTGTTGCCCATAGATATAAAATGGGTGTGCAGAAAAATTCCATACTTTGTTGCTATATTGTGTGCATTTTTGTACACATTGGAAAAGATAAACTTATTAATACTGCTCCAAGCATAAATTATTGTTAAAAAATTTAGAGTATGCTCATAAATTTATTTTTGAGAAATCATCAATCGAAGAGATTGAAGTTTATACATTTTTTGTTAACTATAATTGTAGATGGTCTCGGGACCAGTTTTCGAAATACTTTACCAGAAAGTGGGCAAATAAAATTGCCAGCTCTTTCCTATTGTAAAATATAATTTTTATACAAAAAAAAAAATAAATAAAAAATAACAAAGCTAGTGAAGATTAGAAAACGGCATATGCTATAAGGCCAATTTGTTTATTTTCCTCTTTTTTTACCAATTTAAAGTGCACTAATATGTCATTTAAATTAAATTTGACAAGAATCATATGCTTTGTATTAAACAGATTTTTCATCATGTCATGAAAGCTTTTTACTGAAATACTCAAAATATAATAGTGGTAAATTTAGAAAAATATCAATATTAAATTTAATTATATTTTACAAATGTTCTAATTTTTTTTCGATAGAATCAAAAAAATCGGATTTAAATCAAATAAATCCGAATTTTTTTTATTATTTTCCAAAAAAAAAAAAAAAAACAGGAATTTTTACTCTGGATATTACTTGTATCAATATAAAATATATTTTTCAGTTTTGAAAAGCACATTCCAGAGCAACAAAATGTGTTTTTGAATATTTATTCCAAAAAATAAAGGGAGTACAATATTTTACAATGTTTGAATCAAGGACAACATTACTTTTTGAAAACGTACAGGAAATAAAACCCTTATAATATTCCACTTCGACATAAAAAGGACTTGCGTAAAAGCATTGTACCACAGAAGTATAAATAAAAGGATTCAGAACAATAACAAAAACTGAACAATTGCTGTGAAATGAGTTTAAATATATTATAAACAAAAATAGTTTTATTTACACTTTTCACACAAAAACAGTAAGGTCAGATACTTCTTGGACAGCACTTGTACTTTAGGATTAAAGAAAATACTGTCAGCCTGCTTAATTAGGTAAAGGATAAACGAATGCTCCGCTTATACGAACAAAAAATCTTAGAACCAAATTTTTACCCATAGATAACGTTAAGAAGCCCTCGGATAATAGAATAATATTGATCAGCTTTCAGAAGTATTTTTGCTGAGAAAAATTTTAAATATACAAAAAATAAATTAAGGGCAATTACATTGACATAAAATAAAAAATGATAGATTGCGCCTACAACGGGGTCCTGAACATCAGAAACACACCATGTTATGAAATGCAGTCTTTCAATGTTTTGAACACCACAAGATGGCTGCCAGTCAAAAGAACAGTTAACTAAGCTTCCGAAACGGCTTCAGCGTATCTCGCTCATGTCGTCTCCTTATTACTCATAGCTCCATGGTTTTCGAGTCCCGGCCGGAACGAAAATCTTCAATGTATATATTTCTTTTCTAATTTGAAGATTCTTTTTTTTTCAATTTCTTTCTTTTGCAAATATCGATTATTTATGTACGGAAGAAAATTCTGAGTCAGTTTAATCATTCGACCTTTAGATTTCAAAAATTTTAGATCAATAATTACCAAGGTGCATTTTTTGTTTTTATTATAATTAAGACACCAACCAACAGAGATCCGATCGTATATTGGCGAGAGCGTTGGGCTTCCATGCGTGTGGCCCTGCGTTCGAATCCCAGCCGGAAAGAAAATCTTAAATGCATATATTTTTTTCTAATTTGATAATTTTTTTTTATTTTTCCCTTTTGCGAAATCAGTCAGTCAGTCCGACAGTCAATCAGTCAGTCTTTGTCAGCCAGTCAGTCTGTCAGTCGGTCAGTCCAGTCCAGTCAGTCAGTCAAGCAGTCAGTCAGTCAGTAACTTAAGCAGTCAATCAGTCAGTTAGTCTTTCAGTCACTCAGTCAGTTAGGCAGTCAGTCTTTCAGTCTCAATCGGTCAGTCAGTCAGTCCAGTCAGTCAGTCAAGCAATTTAGTCACTTAGTCTCAGTCAGTTAGTCATTCAGTCAGTCAGTCACTCAGCCTCATTCAGTCAGTCTGTCAGTCGGTCAGTCCAGACCAGTCAGTCAGTCAAGCAGTCAGTCATTTAGTCTCAGTCAGTCAGTCAGTCAGTCCAGTCCAGTCTCAGTCAGTCAGGCAGTCAGTCAGTCAGTCTCGGTCAGTCAGTCAGTCTCGGTCAATCAGTGAGTCAGTCAGTCAATCAGTATCAGTCAGTCAGTCAGTATCAGTTAGTCATTCTGTCAGTCAGGCAGTCTCAGTCAGGCAGTAAGGCTCCGACCGAGAGAACTCCGATAGCTAATGGCTAGACCGTTGGTCTTCCAAGCGAATGGCCTGGGTTCGAGTCCCAGCCGGAATGAATATCTTCAATGTATATATTTCTTTTCCAATTTGAAAATTCTCTTTTTTTTTCATTTTTTTTTCTTTTGCAAATATTGATTATTTATGTAGGGAAGAAAATTCTGAGTCAGTTTAATTTTTCGAAACGCAGAATTCAAAGTGTTTAGATAAATAATTACCAAGGTGCATTTTTTGATTTTATTATATTTAAAACTCCGCCCGTCAGAGCTCTGCTAGACTAATGGCTAGAGTGGTGGGTTTCCAAGCGAGTGGCCCTGGGTTCGAGTCCCAGCCTGCGCGAAAATCTTCAATTTATATTTTTAGTTTCTAATTTGAAAATTCTTCTTCTTTTTTTTTTAAATTTTTCTCTTTTGCGAATATTGTTTATTTATGTAGGGAGAAAAATTCTGAGTGAGTTTAATTATTCGACCTGTAGATTTCAAAGTGTTTGAATCAATAATTAAAAAGGTGCGATTTTTGTCTTTATTATATTTAAGACTTTCATCGACAGAGCTCCGATAGCCTAATGGCTAGACAGTTGGGTTCCAAGCGCGTGGTACTGGGTTCGAGTCCCGGCCGGAACGAAAATCTTCAATGTATATATTTCTTTTCTAATTTGAAAATTCTTTTTTTTTTCATTTTCTTTCTTTTGCAAATATCGATTATTTATGTACGGAAGAAAATTCTGAGTCAGTTTAATCATTCGACCTTTAGATTTCAAAGATTTTAGATCAATAATTACCAAGGTGCATTTTTTGTTTTTATTATAATTAAGACACCGGCCATCCGAGATCCGATAGTCCGGTGGCGAGAGCGTTGGGCTTCCATGCGTGTGGCCCTGGGTTCGAATCCTAGCCGGAAAGAAAATCTTAAATACATGTATTTTTTTCTAATTTGATAATTTTTTTTTATTTTTCCCTTTTGCGAAGTCAGTCAGTCAGTCCGACAGTCAATCAGTCAGTCTCTGTCAGCCAGTCAGTCTGTCAGTCGGTCAGTCACTTAAGCAGTCAATCAGTCAGTTAGTCATTCAGTCACTCAGTCAGTTGGGCAGTCAGTCATTCAGTCTCAGTCAGTCAGTCAGTCAGTCCAGTCAGCCAGTCACTCAGTCAGTCAGGCAGTCAGTCAGTCTCAGTCAGTCAGTTAGTCATTCAGTCAGTCAGTCAAGCAATTTAGTCACTTAGTCTCAGTCAGCTAGTCATTCAATCAGTCAGTCAGTCAGGCACTCAGTCACTCAGCCTCATTCAGTCATTCTGTCAGTTAGTCAGTCAGTTAGTCATTGAGTCAGTCAGTCTCAGTCAGTCAGTCAGTCTGTCAGTCGATCAGTCCAGACCAGTCAGTCAGTCAAGCAGTCAGTCATTCAGTCTCAGTCAGACGGTCAGTCAGTCCAATCAGTCAGTCACTCAGTCAGTTAGGCACTCAGTCAGTCAGTCTCAGTCAGTCAGTTAGTCATTCAGCCAGTCAGTCAAGCAGTCAGTCATTTAGTCTCAGTCAGTCAGTCAGTCAGTCCAGTCCAGTCTCAGTCAGTCAGGCAGTCAGTCAGTCAGTCTCGATCAGTCAGTCAGTCTCGATCAATCAGTGAGTCAGTCAGTCAATCAGTATCAGTCAGTCAGTCAGTATCAGTTAGTCATTCAGTCAGTCTGTCAGTCAGGCAGTCTTAGTCAGGCAGTAAGGCTCCGACCGACAGAACTCCGATAGCTAATGGCTAGACCGTTGGTCTTCCAAGCGAATGGCCTGGGTTCGAGTCCCAGCCGGAACGAATATTTTCAATGTATATATTTCTTTTCCAATTTGAAAATTCTCTTTTTTTTTCAATTTTTTTCTTTTGCAAATATTGATTATTTATGTAGGGAAGAAAATTCTGAGTCAGTTTAATTTTTCGACCTGTAGATTTCAAAGTGTTTGAATCAATAATTAAAAAGGTGCGATTTTTGTTTTTATTATATTTAAGACTTCAATCGACAGAGCTCCGATAGCCTAATGGCGAGACCGTTGGGTTCCAAGCGCGTGGTACTGGGTTCGAGTCCCGGCCGGAACGAAAATCTTCAATGTATATATTTCTTTTCTAATTTGAAAATTCTTTTTTTTTTTTTTTTTCATTTTCTTTCTTCTGCAAATATCGATTATTTATGTACGGAAGAAAATTCTGAGTCAGTTTAATCATTCGACCTTTAGATTTCAAAGATTTTAGATCAATAATTACCAAGGTGCATTTTTTGATTTTATTATATTTAAAACTCCAACCGTTAGAGCTCTGCTAGACTAATGGCTAGAGTTGTGGGCTTCCAAGCGAGTGGCCCTGGGTTCGAGTCCCAGCCGGAACGAATATCTTCAATGTATATATTTCTTTTCGAATTTTATTTTTTTTTTCAATTTCTTTTGCGAATATTGATTATTTATGTAGGGAGAAAAATTCTGAGTCAGTTTAATAATTTGACCTGTAGATTTCAAAGTGTTTGAATCAATAATTAAAAAGGTGCATTTTTTTTTATTATATTTAAGACTTCAATCGACAGAGCTCCGATAGCCTAATGGCTAGACCGTTGGGTTCCAAGCGCGTGGAACTGGGTTAGATTCCCGGCCGGAACGAAAATCTTCAATGTATATATTTCTCTTCTAATTTGAAGATTCTTTTTTTTTCAATTTCTTTCTTTTGCAAATATGGATTATTTATGTACGGAAGAAAATTCTGAGTCAGTTTAATCATTCGACCTTTAGATTTCAAAGATTTTAGATCAATAATTACTAAGGTGCATTTTTTGTTTTTATTATAATTAAGACACCGACCAACAGAGATCCGATAGTATATTGGCGAGAGCGTTGGGCTTGCATGCGTGTCGCCCTGGGTTCAAATCCCAGCCGGAAAGGAAATCTTAAATGCAAATATTTTTTTCTAATTTTATAATTCTTTTTTTTTTATTTTTCCCTTTTGCGAAGTCAGTCAGTCAGTCTGACAGTCAATCAGTCAAGCACTCAGTCATTCAGTCTCAGTCAGTCAGTCCAGTCAGTCAGTTAGTCCTTCAGCCAGTCAGTCAAGCAGTCAGTCATTTAGTCTCAGTCAGTCAGTCATTCAGTCAGTCAGTCAGTCAGGCAGTCAGTCAGTCAGTCAGTCAGTCGGTCAGTCCTGTGCAGTCAGTTAGTCACTAAAGCAGTCAGTCAGTCTCAGTCAGTCAGTCCAGTCCAGTCTCAGTCAGTCAGTCAGTCAGTCTCGGTCAGTCAGTCAGTCAGTCATTCAGTCAGTCAGTCAGTCAGGCAGTCAGTCAGTCGGTCAGCCTTATTCAGTCAGTCTGTCAGTCAGTCAGTCAGTCTGTCAGTCATCCTTATTCAGTCAGTCTGTCAGTCAGTCAGTCGGTCAGTCCTGTCCAGTCAGTTAGTCAGTCAAGCAGTCAGTCAGGTAGTCAAGCAGTCAGTCAGTCAGTGTCAGTCAGTCATTTAGTCATTCAGTCAGTCAGTGAAATAGCCAGTCAGAGAGTCAAGCAGTCAGTCAGTCAGTCTCAGTAATCAGTTAGTCAGTCAGTCAGTCAGTCAGTCCAGTCACAGTCAGTCAGTCTCGGTCAGTCAGTGAGTCAGTCAGTCAGTCTCGGTCAGTCTCAGTCAGGCAGTAAGACTCCGCTCGATAGTACTCCGATAGCCTAATGGCTAGACCGCTGGTCTTCCAAGCGAGTGGCCTGGGTTCGAGTCCCAGCCGGAGCGAATATCTTCAATGTATATATTTCTTTTCTGATTTGAAAATTCTTTTTTTTTTTCAATTTCTTTCCTTTGCAAATATTGATTATTTATGTAGGGAAGAAAATTCTGAGTCAGTTTAATTTTTCGACACGAAGATTTCAAAGTGTTTAAATAAACAATTACCAAGGTGCATTTTTTGTTTTTATTATATTTAAAACTGCCACCGACAGAGCTCCCATAGACTAATGGCTAGAGTGTTAGGCTTCCAAGCGAGTGGCCCTGGGTTCGAGTCCCAGCCTGAACGAAAATCTTCAATGTATACTTTTAGTTTCTAATTTGAAAATTCTTCTTCTTTTTTTTTTTTAATTTTTCTCTTTTGCGAATATTGATTATTTATGTAGGGAGAAAAATTCTGAGTCAGTTTAATTATTCGACCTGTAAATTTCAAAGTGTTTGAATCAATAATTACCAAGGTGCATTTTTTGTTTTTATTATATTTAAGACTTTCATCGACAGAGCTCCGATAGCCTAATGGCTAGACCGTTGGGTTCCAAGCGCGTGGTACTGGGTTCGAGTCAAGGCCGGAACGAAAATCTTCAATGTATATATTTCTTTTCTAATTTGAAAATTCTTTTTTTTTTTCATTTTCTTTCTTTTGCAAATATCGATTATTTATGTACGGAAGAAAATTCTGAGTCAGTTTAATCATTCGACCTTTAGATTTCAAAGATTTTAGATCAATAATTACCAAGGTGCAATTTTTGTTTTTTTTATAATTAAGACACCGACGGACCGAGATCCGATAGTATATTGGCGAGAGCGTTGGGCTTCCATGCGTGTGGCCCTGGGTTCGAATCCCAACCGGAAAGGAAATCTTATATGCAAATATTTTTTTCTAATTTGATAATTCTTTTTTTTTATTTTTCCCTTTTGCGAAGTCAGTCAGTCAGTCCGACAGTCAATCAGACAAGGGCTCAGTCATTCAGTCTCAGTCAGTCAGTCCAGTCAGTCAGTGACTCAGTCAGTTAGGCAGTCAGTCAGTCAGTCTCAGTCAGTCACTTAAGCAGTCAATCAGTCAGTTAGTCATTCAGTCTCTCAGTCAGTTGGGCAGTCAGTCATTCAGTCTCAGTCAGTCAGTCAGTCAGTCCAGTCAGCCAGTCACTCAGTCAGTCAGGCAGTCAGTCAGTCTCAGTCAGTCAGTTAGTCATTCAGTCAGTCAGTCAAGCAATTTAGTCACTTAGTCTCAGTCAGCTAGTCATTCAATCAGTCAGTCAGTCAGGCACTCAGTCACTCAGCCTCATTCAGTCATTCTGTCAGTTAGTCAGTCAGTTAGTCATTGAGTCAGTCAGTCTCAGTCAGTCAGTCAGTCTGTCAGTCGATCAGTCCAGACCAGTCAGTCAGTCAAGCAGTCAGTCATTCAGTCTCAGTCAGACGGTCAGTCAGTCCAATCAGTCAGTCACTCAGTCAGTTAGGCACTCAGTCAGTCAGTCTCAGTCAGTCAGTTAGTCATTCAGCCAGTCAGTCAAGCAGTCAGTCATTTAGTCTCAGTCAGTCAGTCAGTCAGTCCAGTCCAGTCTCAGTCAGTCAGGCAGTCAGTCAGTCAGTCTCGGTCAGTCAGTCAGTCTCGGTCAATCAGTGAGTCAGTCAGTCAATCAGTATCAGTCAGTCAGTCAGTATCAGTTAGTCATTCAGTCAGTCTGTCAGTCAGGCAGTCTTAGTCAGGCAGTAAGGCTCCGACCGACAGAACTCCGATAGCTAATGGCTAGACCGTTGGTCTTCCAAGCGAATGGCCTGGGTTCGAGTCCCAGCCGGAACGAATATTTTCAATGTATATATTTCTTTTCCAATTTGAAAATTCTCTTTTTTTTTCAATTTTTTTCTTTTGCAAATATTGATTATTTATGTAGGGAAGAAAATTCTGAGTCAGTTTAATTTTTCGACCTGTAGATTTCAAAGTGTTTGAATCAATAATTAAAAAGGTGCGATTTTTGTTTTTATTATATTTAAGACTTCAATCGACAGAGCTCCGATACCCTAATGGCGAGACCGTTGGGTTCCAAGCGCGTGGTACTGGGTTCGAGTCCCGGCCGGAACGAAAATCTTCAATGTATATATTTCTTTTCTAATTTGAAAATTCTTTTTTTTTTTTTCATTTTCTTTCTTCTGCAAATATCGATTATTTATGTACGGAAGAAAATTCTGAGTCAGTTTAATCATTCGACCTTTAGATTTCAAAGATTTTAGATCAATAATTACCAAGGTGCATTTTTTGGTTTTATTATATTTAAAACTCCAACCGTTAGAGCTCTGCTAGACTAATGGCTAGAGTGGTGGGCTTCCAAGCGAGTGGCCCTGGGTTCGAGTCCCAGCCGGAACGAATATCTTCAATGTATATATTTCTTTTCGAATTTTATTTTTTTTTTCAATTTCTTTTGCGAATATTGATTATTTATGTAGGGAGAAAAATTCTGAGTCAGTTTAATAATTTGACCTGTAGATTTCAAAGTGTTTGAATCAATAATTAAAAAGGTGCATTTTTTTTTATTATATTTAAGACTTCAATCGACAGAGCTCCGATAGCCTAATGGCTAGACCGTTGGGTTCCAAGCGCGTGGAACTGGGTTCGATTCCCGGCCGGAACGAAAATCTTCAATGTATATATTTCTCTTCTAATTTGAAGATTCTTTTTTTTTCAATTTCTTTCTTTTGCAAATATGGATTATTTATGTACGGAAGAAAATTCTGAGTCAGTTTAATCATTCGACCTTTAGATTTCAAAGATTTTAGATCAATAATTACTAAGGTACATTTTTTGTTTTTATTATAATTAAGACACCGACCAACAGAGATCCGATAGTATATTGGCGAGAGCGTTGGGCTTGCATGCGTGTCGCCCTGGGTTCAAATCCCAGCCGGAAAGAAAATCTTAAATGCAAATATTTTTTTCTAATTTTATAATTCTTTTTTTTTTATTTTTCCCTTTTGCGAAGTCAGTCAGTCAGTCTGACAGTCAATCAGTCAAGCACTCAGTCATTCAGTCTCAGTCAGTCAGTCCAGTCAGTCAGTCACTCAGTCAGTCAGTTAGTCCTTCAGCCAGTCAGTCATTTAGTCTCAGTCAGTCAGTCATTCAGTCAGTCAGTCAGTCAGGCAGTCAGTCAGTCAGTCAGTCGGTCAGTCCTGTGCAGTCAGTTAGTCACTAAAGCAGTCAGTCAGTCTCAGTCAGTCAGTCCAGTCCAGTCTCAGTCAGTCAGTCAGTCTCGGTCAGTCAGTCAGTCAGTCATTCAGTCAGTCAGTCAGTCAGGCAGTCAGTCAGTCGGTCAGCCTTATTCAGTCAGTCTGTCAGTCAGTCAGTCAGTCAGCCTTATTCAGTCAGTCTGTCAGTCATCCTTATTCAGTCAGTCTGTCAGTCAGTCAGTCGGTCAGTCCTGTCCAGTCAGTTAGTCAGTCAGGTAGTCAAGCAGTCAGTCAGTCAGTGTCAGTCAGTCATTTAGTCATTCAGTCAGTCAGTGAAATAGCCAGTCAGAGAGTCAAGCAGTCAGTCAGTCAGTCTCAGTAATTAGTTAGTCAGTCAGTCAGTCAGTCAGTCCAGTCACAGTCAGTCAGTCTCGGTCAGTCAGTGAGTCAGTCAGTCAGTCTCGGTCAGTCAGTGAGTCAGTCAGTCAGTCCAGTCAGTCAGTATCAGTCAGTCAGTGAGTCAGTCTGTCTGTCAGGCAGTCTCCATCAGGCAGTAAGACTCCGCTCGATAGAACTCCGATAGCCTAATGGCTAGACCGCTGGTCTTCCAAGCGAGTGGCCTGGGTTCGAGTCCCAGCCGGAGCGAATATCTTCAATGTATATATTTCTTTTCTAATTTGAAAATTCTTTTTTTTTTTTCAATTTCTTTCCTTTGCAAATATTGATTATTTATGTAGGGAAGAAAATTCTGAGTCAGTTTAATTTTTCGACACGAAGATTTCAAAGTGTTTAAATAAACAATTACCAAGGTGCATTTTTTGTTTTTATTATATTTAAAACTCCCACCGACAGAGCTCCCATAGACTAATGGCTAGAGTGTTAGGCTTCCAAGCGAGTGGCCCTGGGTTCGAGTCCCAGCCTGAACGAAAATCTTCAATGTATACTTTTAGTTTCTAATTTGAAAATTCTTCTTCTTTTTTTTTAATTTTTCTCTTTTGCGAATATTGATTATTTATGTAGGGAGAAAAATTCTGAGTCAGTTTAATTATTCGACCAGTAAATTTCAAAGTGTTTGAATCAATAATTACCAAGGTGCATTTTTTGTTTTTATTATATTTAAGACTTCCGTCGACAAAGTTCCGATAGCCTAATGGCTAGACCGTTGGGTTCCAAGCGCATGGTACTGGGTTCGAGTCCCGGCCGGAACGAAAATCTTCAATGTATGTATTTCTTTTCTGATTTGAAAATTCTTTTTTTTTTTTTCATTTTCTTTCTTTTGCAAATATCGATTATTTATGAACGGAAGAAAATTCTGAGTCAGTTTAATCATTCGACCTTTAGATTTCAAAGATTTTAGATCAATAATTACCAAGGTGCATTTTTTGTTTTTATTATAATTAAGACACCGGCCATCCGAGATCCGATAGTCCGGTGGCAAGAGCGTTGGGCTTCCATGCGTGTGGCCCTGGGTTCGAATCCCAGCCGGAAAGAAAATCTTAAATTCATGTATTTTTTTCTAATTTGATAATTTTTTTTTATTTTTCCCTTTTGCGAAGTCAGTCAGTCAGTCCGACAGTCAATCAGTCAGTCTCTGTCAGCCAGTCAGTCTGTCAGTCGGTCAGTCCAGTCCAGTCTGTCAGTCAAGCAGTCAGTCTGTCAGTCACTTAAGCAGTCAATCAGTCAGTTAGTCATTCAGTCACTCAGTCAGTTGGGCAGTCAGTCATTCAGTCTCAGTCAGTCAGTCAGTCAGTCCAGTCAGTCAGTTAGTCATTCAGACAGTCAGTCAAGCAATTTAGTCACTTAGTCTCAGTCAGCTATTCATTCAATCAGTCAGTCAGTCAGGCAGTCAGTCACTCAGCCTCATTCAGTCATTCTGTCAGTCAGTCAGTCAGTTAGTCATTCAGTCAGTCAGTCTCAGTCAGTCTGTCAGTCGGTCAGTCCAGACCAGTCAGTCAGTCAAGCAGTCAGTCATTCAGTCTCAGTCAGACGGTCAGTCAGTCCAATCAGTCAGTCACTCAGTCAGTTAGGCAGTCAGTCAGTCAGTCTCAGTCAGTCAGTTAGTCATTCAGCCAGTCAGTCAAGCAGTCAGTCATTTAGTCTCAGTCAGTCAGTCAGTCAGTCAGTCCAGTCCAGTCCAGTCTCAGTCAGTCAGGCAGTCAGTCAGGCAGTCTCAGTCAGGCAGTAAGGCTCCGACCGACAGAACTCCGATAGCTAATGGCTAGACCGTTGGTCTTCCAAGCGAATGGCCTGGGTTCGAGTCCCAGCCGGAACGAATATCTTCAATGTATATATTTCTTTTCCAATTTGAAAATTCTCTTTTTTTTTTCAATTTTTTTCTTTTGCAAATATTGATTATTTATGTAGGGAAGAAAATTCTGAGTCAGTTTAATTTTTCGAAACGCAGAATTCAAAGTGTTTAGATAAATAATTACCAAGGTGCATTTTTTGATTTTATTATATTTAAAACTCCGACCGTCAGAGCTCTGCTAGACTAATGGCTAGAGTGGTGGGTTTCCAAGCGAGTGGCCCTGGGTTCGAGTCCCAGCCTGCGCGAAAATCTTCAATTTATATTTTTAGTTTCTAATTTGAAAATTCTTCTTCTTTTTTTTTTTAATTTTTCTCTTTTGCGAATATTGATTATTTATGTAGGGAGAAAAATTCTGAGTGAGTTTAATTATTCGACCTGTAGATTTTAAAGTGTTTGAATCAATAATTACCAAGGTGCATTTTTTGTTTTTATTATATTTAAGACTTCCATCGACAGAGTTCCGATAGCCTAATGGCTAGACCGTTGGGTTCCAAGCGCATGGTACTGGGTTCGAGTCCCGGCCGGAACGAAAATCTTCAATGTATGTATTTCTTTTCTGATTTGAAAATTCTTTTTTTTTTTTTCATTTTCTTTCTTTTGCAAATATCGATTATTTATGTACGGAAGAAAATTCTGAGTCAGTTTATTCATTCGACCTTTAGATTTCAAAGATTTTAGATCAATAATTACCAAGGTGCATTTTTTGTTTTTATTATAATTAAGACACCGGCCATCCGAGATCCGATAGTCCGGTGGCAAGAGCGTTGGGCTTCCATGCGTGTGGCCCTGGGTTCGAATCCCAGCCGGAAAGAAAATCTTAAATTCATGTATTTTTTTCTAATTTGATAAATTTTTTTTATTTTTCCCTTTTGCGAAGTCAGTCAGTCAGTCCGACAGTCAATCAGTCAGTCTCTGTCAGCCAGTCAGTCTGTCAGTCGGTCAGTCCAGTCCAGTCTGTCAGTCAAGCAGTCAGTCTGTCAGTCACTTAAGCAGTCAATCAGTCAGTTAGTCATTCAGTCACTCAGTCAGTTGGGCAGTCAGTCATTCAGTCTCAGTCAGTCAGTCAGTCAGTCCAGTCAGTCAGTTAGTCATTCAGTCAGTCAGTCAAGCAATTTAGTCACTTAGTCTCAGTCAGCTATTCATTCAATCAGTCAGTCAGTCAGGCAGTCAGTCACTCAGCCTCATTCAGTCATTCTGTCAGTCAGTCAGTCAGTTAGTCATTCAGTCAGTCAGTCTCAGTCAGTCTGTCAGTCGGTCAGTCCAGACCAGTCAGTCAGTCAAGCAGTCAGTCATTCAGTCTCAGTCAGACGGTCAGTCAGTCCAATCAGTCAGTCACTCAGTCAGTTAGGCAGTCAGTCAGTCAGTCTCAGTCAGTCAGTTAGTCATTCAGCCAGTCAGTCAAGCAGTCAGTCATTTAGTCTCAGTCAGTCAGTCAGTCAGTCCAGTCCAGTCCAGTCTCAGTCAGTCAGGCAGTCAGTCAGGCAGTCTCAGTCAGGCAGTAAGGCTCCGACCGACAGAACTCCGATAGCTAATGGCTAGACCGTTGGTCTTCCAAGCGAATGGCCTGGGTTCGAGTCCCAGCCGGAACGAATATCTTCAATGTATATATTTCTTTTCCAATTTGAAAATTCTCTTTTTTTTTCAATTTTTTTTTTTGCAAATATTGATTATTTATGTAGGGAAGAAAATTCTGAGTCAGTTTAATTTTTCGAAACGCAGAATTCAAAGTGTTTAGATAAATAATTACCAAGGTGCATTTTTTGATTTTATTATATTTAAAACTCCGACCGTCAGAGCTCTGCTAGACTAATGGCTAGAGTGGTGGGTTTCCAAGCGAGTGGCCCTGGGTTCGAGTCCCAGCCTGCGCGAAAATCTTCAATTTATATTTTTAGTTTCTAATTTGAAAATTCTTCTTCTTTTTTTTTTTAATTTTTCTCTTTTGCGAATATTAATTATTTATGTAGGGAGAAAAATTCTGAGTGAGTTTAATTATTCGACCTGTAGATTTTAAAGTGTTTGAATCAATAATTAAAAAGGTGCGATTTTTGTTTTTATTATATTTAAGACTTCAATCGACAGAGCTCCGATAGCCTAATGGCGAGTCCGTTGGGTTCCAAGCGCGTGGTACTGGGTTCGAGTTAAAACTCCGACCGTTAGAGCTCTGCTAGACTAATGGCTAGAGTGGTGGGCTTCTTATTTTTTTTTTCAATTTCTTTTGCGAATATTGATTATTTATGTAGGGAGAAAAATTCTGAGTGAGTTTAATTATTCGACCTGTAGATTTCAAAGTGTTTGAATCAATAATTAAAAAAGGTGCGATTTTTGTTTTTTTTATATTTAAGACTTCAAGCGACAGAGCTCCGATAGCCTAATGGCTAGACCGTTGGGTTCCAAGCGCGTGGTACTGGGTTCGAGTCCCGGCCGGAACGAAAATCTTCAATGTATATATTTCTTTTCTAATTTGAAGATTCTTTTTTTTTTCAATTTCTTTCTTTTGCAATTATCGATTATTTTTGTACGGAAGAAAATTCTGAGTCAGTATAATCATTCGACCTTTAGATTTCAAAGATTTAAATCAATAATTACCAAGGTGCATTTTTTGTTTTTATTATAATTAAGACACCGACCAACCGAGATCCAAAAGTATATTGGCGAGAGCGTTGGGCTTCCATGCGTGTCGCCCTGGGTTCAAATCCCAGCCGGAAAGGAAATCTTAAATGCAAATATTTTTTTCTAATTTGATAATTCTTTTTTTTTATTTTTCCCTTTTGCGAAGTCAGTCAGTCAGTCCGACAGTCAATCAGTCAAGCACTCAGTCATTCAGTCTCAGTCAGTCAGTCAGTCTCAGTCAGTCAGTTAGTCCTTCAGCCAGTCAGTCAAGCAGTCAGTCATTTAGTCTCAGTCAGTCAGTCATTCAGTCAGTCAGTCAGTCAGGCAGTCAGTCAGTCAGTCTCAGTCAGTCAGTCATTCAGTCAGTCAGTCAGTCAGGCAGTCAGTTCAGTCAGTCAGTCGGTGAGTCCTGTCCAGTCAGTTAGTCAGTCAAGCAGTCAGTCAGTCTCAGTCAGTTAGTCAGTCAAGCAGTCAGTCAGTCTCAGTCAGTCAGTCAGTCAGTCTCGGTCAGTCAGTCAGTCATTCAGTCAGTCAGTCAGTCAGGCAGTCGGTCAGCCTTATTCAGTCAGTCTGTCAGTCATCCTTATTCAGTCAGTCTGTCAGTCAGTCAGTCGGTCAGTCCTGTCCAGTCAGTTAGTCAGTCAAGCAGTCAGTCAGGTAGTCAAGCAGTCAGTCAGTCAGTGTCAGTCAGTCATTTAGTCATTCAGTCAGTCAGTGAAATAGTCAGTCAGAGAGTCAAGCAGTCAGTCAGTCAGTCTCAGTCAGTCAGTTAGTCAGTCAGTCAGTCAGTCAGTCCAGTCTCAGTCAGTCAGGCAGTTAGTCAGTCAGTCTCGGTCAGTCAGTGAGTCAGTCAGTCAGTCTCGGTCAGTCAGTGAGTCAGTCAGTCAGTCCAGTCAGTCAGTATCAGTCAGTCAGTGAGTCAGTCTGTCAGTCAGGCAGTCTCAGTCAGGCAGTAAGACTCCGCTCGACAGAACTTCGATAGCCTAATGGCTAGACCGCTGGTCTTCCAAGCGAATGGCCCTGGGTTCGAGTCCCAGCCGGAGCGAATATCTTCAATGTGTATATTTCTTTTCTAATTTGAAAATTCTTTTTTTTTTTCAATTTCTTTCCTTTGCAAATATTGATTATTTATGTAGGGAAGAAAATTCTGAGTCAGTTTAATTTTTCGACACGAAGATTTCAAAGTGTTTAAATAAACAATTACCAAGGTGCATTTTTTGTTTTTATTATATTTAAAACTCCCACCGACAGAGCTCCCATAGACTAATGGCTAGAGTGTTAGGCTTCCAAGCGAGTGACCCTGGGTTCGAGTCCCTGCCTGAACGAAAATCTTCAATGTATACTTTTAGTTTCTAATTTGAAAATTCTTCTTCTTTTTTTTTTTAATTTTTCTCTTTTGCGAATATTGATTATTTATGTAGGGAGAAAAATTCTGAGTCAGTTTAATTATTCGACCTGTAAATTTCAAAGTGTTTGAATCAATAATTACCAAGGTGCATTTTTTGTTTTTATTATATTTAAGACTTCCATCGACAGAGCTCCGATAGCCTAATGGCTAGACCGTTGGGTTCCAAGCGCGTGGTACTGGGTTCGAGTCCCGGCCGGAACGAAAATCTTAAATACATGTATTTTTTTCTAATTTGATAATTTTTTTTTATTTTTCCCTTTTGCGAAGTCAGTCAGTCAGTCCGACAGTCAATCAGTCAGTCTCTGTCAGCCAGTCAGTCTGTCAGTCAAGCAGTCAGTCTGTCAGTCACTTAAGCAGTCAATCAGTCAGTTAGTCATTCAGTCACTCAGTCAGTTGGGCAGTCAGTCATTCAGTCTCAGTCAGTCAGTCAGTCAGTCCAGTCAGTCAGTCACTCAGTCAGTCAGGCAGTCAGTCACTCAGCCTCATTCAGTCATTCTGTCAGTCAGTCAGTCAGTTAGTCATTCAGTCAGTCAGTCTCAGTCAGTCAGTCAGTCGGTCAGTCCAGACCAGTCAGTCAGTCAAGCAGTCAGTCATTCAGTCTCAGTCAGACGGTCAGTCAGTCCAATCAGTCAGTCACTCAGTCAGTTAGGCAGTCAGTCAGTCAGTCTCAGTCAGTCAGTTAGTCATTCAGCCAGTCAGTCAGTCAGTCAGTCCAGTCCAGTCTCAGTCAGTCAGGCAGTCAGTCAGTCAGTCTCGGTCAGTCAGTCAGTCTCGGTCAATCAGTGAGTCAGTCAGTCAATCAGTATCAGTCAGTCAGTCAGTATCAGTTAGTCATTCAGTCAGTCTGTCAGTCAGTCTGTCAGTCAGGCAGTAAGGCTCCGACCGACAGAACTCCGATAGCTAATGGCTAGACCGTTGGTCTTCCAAGCGAATGGCCTGGGTTCGAGTCCCAGCCGGAACGAATAACTTCAATGTATATATTTCTTTTCCAATTTGAAAATTCTCTTTTTTTTCAATTTATGTACGGAAGAAAATTCTGAGTCAGTTTAATCATTCGACCTTTAAATTTCAAAAATTTTAGATCAATAATTACCAAGGTGCATTTTTTGATTTTATTAACTCCAACCGTTAGAGCTCTGCTAGACTAATGGCTAGAGTGGTGGGCTTCCAAGCGAGTGGCCCTGGGTTCGAGTCCCAGCCGGAACGAATATCTCCAATGTATATATTTCTTTTCGAATTTTATTATTTTTTTTTCAATTTCTTTTGCGAATATTGATTATTTATGTAGGGAGAAAAATTCTGAGTCAGTTTAATAATTTGACCTGTAGATTTCAAAGTGTTTGAATCAATAATTAAAAAGGTGCATTTTTTTTATTATATTTAAGACTTCAATCGACAGAGCTCCGATAGCCTAATGGCTAGACCGTTGGGTTCCAAGCGCGTGGTACTGGGTTCGAGTCCCGGCCGGGACGAAAATCTTCAATGTATATATTTCTCTTCTAATTTGAAGATTCTTTTTTTTTCAATTTCTTTCTTTTGCAAATATGGATTATTTATGTACGGAAGAAAATTCTGAGTCAGTTTAATCATTCGACCTTTAGATTTCAAAGATTTTAGATCAATAATTACTAAGGTGCATTTTTTGTTTTTATTATAATTAAGACACCGACCAACAGAGATCCGATAGTATATTGGCGAGAGCGTTGGGCTTCCATGCGTGTCGCCCTGGGTTCAAATCCCAGCCGGAAAGGAAATCTTAAATGCAAATATTTTTTTCTAATTTTATAATTCTTTTTTTTTTATTTTTCCCTTTTGCGAAGTCAGTCAGTCAGTCTGACAGTCAATCAGTCAAGCACTCAGTCATTCAGTCTCAGTCAGTCAGTCCAGTCAGTCAGTCACTCAGTCAGTCAGTTAGTCCTTCAGCCAGTCAGTCAAGCAGTCAGTCATTTAGTCTCAGTCAGTCAGTCATTCAGTCAGTCAGTCAGTCAGGCAGTCAGTCAGTCAGTCAGTCGGTCAGTCCTGTGCAGTCAGTTAGTCACTAAAGCAGTCAGTCAGTCGCAGTCAGTCAGTCCAGTCCAGTCTCAGTCAGTCAGTCAGTCAGTCTCGGTCAGTCAGTCAGTCAGTCATTCAGTCAGTCAGTCAGTCAGGCAGTCAGTCAGTCGGTCAGCCTTATTCAGTCAGTCTGTCAGTCAGTCAGTCAGTCAGCCTTATTCAGTCAGTCTGTCAGTCATCCTTATTCAGTCAGTCTGTCAGTCAGTCAGTCGGTCAGTCCTGTCCAGTCAGTTAGTCAGTCAAGCAGTCAGTCAGGTAGTCAAGCAGTCAGTCAGTCAGTGTCAGTCAGTCATTTAGTCATTCAGTCAGTCAGTGAAATAGCCAGTCAGAGAGTCAAGCAGTCAGTCAGTCAGTCTCAGTAATCAGTTAGTCAGTCAGTCAGTCAGTCAGTCCAGTCACAGTCAGTCAGTCTCGGTCAGTCAGTGAGTCAGTCAGTCAGTCTCGGTCAGTCAGTGAGTCAGTCAGTCAGTCTCGGTCAGTCAGTGAGTCAGTCAGTCCGTCCAGTCAGTCAGTATCAGTCAGTCAGTGAGTCAGTCTGTCAGTCAGGCAGTCTCAGTCAGGCAGTAAGACTCCGCTCGATAGAACTCCGATAGCCTAATGGCTAGACCGCTGGTCTTCCAAGCGAGTGGCCTGGGTTCGAGTCCCAGCCGGAGCGAATATCTTCAATGTATATATTTCTTTTCTAATTTGAAAATTCTTTTTTTTTTTTTAATTTCTTTCCTTTGCAAATATTGATTATTTATGTAGGGAAGAAAATTCTGAGTCAGTTTAATTTTTCGACACGAAGATTTCAAAGTGTTTAAATAAACAATTACCAAGGTGCATTTTTTGTTTTTATTATATTTAAAACTCCCACCGACAGAGCTCCCATAGACTAATGGCTAGAGTGTTAGGCTTCCAAGCGAGTGGCCCTGGGTTCGAGTCCCAGCCTGAACGAAAATCTTCAATGTATACTTTTAGTTTCTAATTTGAAAATTCTTCTTCTTTTTTTTTTTAATTTTTCTCTTTTGCGAATATTGATTATTTATGTAGGGAGAAAAATTCTGAGTCAGTTTAATTACCGACCTGTAAATTTCAAAGTGTTTGAATCAATAATTACCAAGGTGCATTTTTTGTTTTTATTATATTTAAGACTTTCATCGACAGAGCTCCGATAGCCTAATGGCTAGACCGTTGGGTTCCAAGCGCGTGGTACTGGGTTCGAGTCCCGGCCGGAACGAAAATCTTCAATGTATATATTTCTTTTCTAATTTGAAAATTCTTTTTTTTTTTTCATTTTCTTTCTTTTGCAAATATCGATTATTTATGTACGGAAGTAAATTCTGAGTCAGTTTAATCATTCGACCTTTAGATTTCAAAGATTTTAGATCAATAATTACCAAGGTGCAATTTTTGTTTTTTTTATAATTAAGATACCGACGGACCGAGATCCGATAGTATATTGGCGAGAGCGTTGGGCTTCCATGCGTGTGGCCCTGGGTTCGAATCCCAACCGGAAAGGAAATCTTACATGAAAATATTTTTTTCTAATTTGATAATTCTTTTTTTTTTATTTTTCCCTTTTGCGAAGTCAGTCAGTCAGTCCGACAGTCAATCAGACAAGGGCTCAGTCATTCAGTCTCAGTCAGTCAGTCCAGTCAGTCAGTGACTCAGTCAGTTAGGCAGTCAGTCAGTCAGTCTCAGTCAGTCACTTAAGCAGTCAATCAGTCAGTTAGTCATTCAGTCTCTCAGTCACTTGGGCAGTCAGTCATTCAGTCTCAGTCAGTCAGTCAGTCAGTCCAGTCAGCCAGTCACTCAGTCAGTCAGGCAGTCAGTCAGTCTCAGTCAGTCAGTTAGTCATTCAGTCAGTCAGTCAAGCAATTTAGTCACTTAGTCTCAGTCAGCTAGTCATTCAATCAGTCAGTCAGTCAGGCACTCAGTCACTCAGCCTCATTCAGTCATTCTGTCAGTTAGTCAGTCAGTTAGTCATTGAGTCAGTCAGTCTCAGTCAGTCAGTCAGTCTGTCAGTCGATCAGTCCAGACCAGTCAGTCAGTCAAGCAGTCAGTCATTCAGTCTCAGTCAGACGGTCAGTCAGTCCAATCAGTCAGTCACTCAGTCAGTTAGGCACTCAGTCAGTCAGTCTCAGTCAGTCAGTTAGTCATTCAGCCAGTCAGTCAAGCAGTCAGTCATTTAGTCTCAGTCAGTCAGTCAGTCAGTCCAGTCCAGTCTCAGTCAGTCAGGCAGTCAGTCAGTCAGTCTCGGTCAGTCAGTCAGTCTCGGTCAATCAGTGAGTCAGTCAGTCAATCAGTATCAGTCAGTCAGTCAGTATCAGTTAGTCATTCAGTCAGTCTGTCAGTGAGGCAGTCTTAGTCAGGCAGTAAGGCTCCGACCGACAGAACTCCGATAGCTTATGGCTAGACCGTTGGTCTTCCAAGCGAATGGCCTGGGTTCGAGTCCCAGCCGGAACGAATATTTTCAATGTACATATTTCTTTTCCAATTTGAAAATTCTCTTTTTTTTTTCAATTTTTTTCTTTTGCAAATATTGATTATTTATGTAGGGAAGAAAATTCTGAGTCAGTTTAATTTTTCGAACTATAGATTTGAATCAATAATTAAAAAGGTGCGATTTTTGTTTTTATTATATTTAAGACTTCAATCGACACAGCTCCGATAGCCTAATGGCGAGACCGTTGGGTTCCAAGCGCGTGGTACTGGGTTCGAGTCCCGGCCGGAACGAAAATCTTCAATGTATATATTTCTTTTCTAATTTGAAAATTCTTTTTTTTTTTTTTTTTCATTTTCTTTCTTCTGCAAATATCGATTATTTATGTACGGAAGAAAATTCTGAGTCAGTTTAATCATTCGACCTTTAGATTTCAAAGATTTTAGATCAATAATTACTAAGGTGCATTTTTTGTTTTTATTATAATTAAGACACCGATCAACAGAGATCCGATAGTATATTGGCGAGAGCGTTGGGCTTGCATGCGTGTCGCCCTGGGTTCAAATCCCAGCCGGAAAGGAAATCTTAAATGCAAATATTTTTTTCTAATTTTATAATTCTTTTTTTTTATTTTTCCCTTTTGCGAAGTCAGTCAGTCAGTCTGACAGTCAATCAGTCAAGCACTCAGTCATTCAGTCTCAGTCAGTCAGTCCAGTCTTTCAGTCACTCAGTCAGTCAGTTAGTCCTTCAGCCAGTCAGTCAAGCAGTCAGTCATTTAGTCTCAGTCAGTCAGTCAGGCAGTCAGTCAGTCAGTCAGTCGGTCAGTCCTGTGCAGTCAGTTAGTCACTAAAGCAGTCAGTCAGTCTCAGTCAGTCAGTTAGTCAGTCAGTCAGTCAGTCAGTCAGTCAGTCCAGTCTCAGTCAGTCAGGCAGTTAGTCAGTCAGTCTCGGTCAGTCAGTGAGTCAGTCAGTCAGTCTCGGTCAGTCAGTGAGTCAGTCAGTCAGTCCAGTCAGTCAGTATCAGTCAGTCAGTGAGTCAGTCTGTCAGTCAGGCAGTCTCAGTCAGGCAGTAAGACTCCGCTCGACAGAACTCCGATAGCCTAATGGCTAGACCGCTGGTCTTCCAAGCGAGTGGCCTGGGTTCGAGTCCCAGCCGGAGCGAATATCTTCAATGTATATATTTCTTTTCTAATTTGAAAATTCTTTTTTTTTTCAATTTCTTTCCTTTGCAAATATTGATTATTTATGTAGGGAAGAAAATTCTGAGTCAGTTTAATTTTTCGACACGAAGATTTCAAAGTGTTTAAATAAACAATTACCAAGGTGCATTTTTTGTTTTTATTATATTTAAAACTCCCACCGAAAGAGCTCCCATAGACTAATTGCTAGAGTGTTAGGCTTCCAAGCGAGTGGCCCTGGGTTCGAGTCCCAGCCTGAACGAAAATCTTCAATGTATTCTTTTAGTTTCTAATTTGAAAATTCTTCTTCTTTTTTTTTAATTTTTCTCTTTTGCGAATATTGATTATTTATGTAGGGAGAAAAGTCAGTTTAATTATTCGACCTGTAAATTTCAAAGTGTTTGAATCAATAATTACCAAGGTGCATTTTTTGTTTTTATTATATTTAAGACTTCCATCGACAGAGTTCCGATAGCCTAATGGCTAGACCGTTGGGTTCCAAGCGCATGGTACTGGGTTCGAGTCCCGGCCGGAACGAAAATCTTCAATGTATGTATTTCTTTTCTGATTTGAAAATTCTTTTTTTTTTTTTTTCATTTTCTTTCTTTTGCAAATATCGATTATTTATGTACGGAAGAAAATTCTGAGTCAGTTTAATCATTCGACCTTTAGATTTCAAAGATTTTAGATCAATAATTACCAAGGTGCATTTTTTGTTTTTATTATAATCAAGACACCGGCCATCCGAGATCCGATAGTCCGGTGGCAAGAGCGTTGGGCTTCCATGCGTGTGGCCCTGGGTTCGAACCCCAGCCGGAAGGAAAATCTTAAATTCATGTATTTTTTTCTAATTTGATAATTTTTTTTTATTTTTCCCTTTTGCGAAGTCAGTCAGTCAGTCCGACAGTCAATCAGTCAGTCTCTGTCAGCCAGTCAGTCTGTCAGTCGGTCAGTCCAGTCCAGTCTGTCAGTCAAGCAGTCAGTCTGTCAGTCACTTAAGCAGTCAATCAGTCAGTTAGTCATTCAGTCACTCAGTCAGTTGGGCAGTCAGTCATTCAGTCTCAGTCAGTCAGTCAGTCAGTCCAGTCAGTCAGTTAGTCATTCAGTCAGTCAGTCAAGCAATTTAGTCACTTAGTCTCAGTCAGCTATTCATTCAATCAGTCAGTCAGTCAGGCAGTCAGTCACTCAGCCTCATTCAGTCATTCTGTCAGTCAGTCAGTCAGTTAGTCATTCAGTCAGTCAGTCTCAGTCAGTCTGTCAGTCGGTCAGTCCAGACCAGTCAGTCAGTCAAGCAGTCAGTCATTCAGTCTCAGTCAGACGGTCAGTCAGTCCAATCAGTCAGTCACTCAGTCAGTTAGGCAGTCAGTCAGTCAGTCTCAGTCAGTCAGTTAGTCATTCAGCCAGTCAGTCAAGCAGTCAGTCATTTAGTCTCAGTCAGTCAGTCAGTCAGTCCAGTCTCAGTCAGTCAGGCAGTCAGTCAGGCAGTCTCAGTCAGGCAGTAAGGCTCCGACCGACAGAACTCCGATAGCTAATGGCTAGACCGTTGGTCTTCCAAGCGAATGGCCTGGGTTCGAGTCCCAGCCGGAACGAATATCTTCAATGTATATATTTCTTTTCTAATTTGAAAATTCTTTTTTTTTTTCAATTTCTTTCCTTTGCAAATATTGATTATTTATGTAGGGAAGAAAATTCTGAGTCAGTTTAATTTTTCGACACAAAGATTTCAAAGTGTTTAAATAAACAATTACCAAGGTGCATTTTTTGTTTATATTATATTTAAAACTCCCACCGACAGAGCTCCCATAGACTAATGGCTAGAGTGTTAGGCTTCCAAGCGAGTGGCCCTCGGTTCGAGTCCCAGCCTGAACGAAAATCTTCAATGTATACTTTTAGTTTCTAATTTGAAAATTCTTCTTCTTTTTTTTTTTTTTTTTAATTTTTCTCTTTTGCGAATATTGATTATTTATGTAGGGAGAAAAATTCTGAGTCAGTTTAATTATTCGACCTATAAATTTCAAAGTGTTTGAATCAATAATTACCAAGGTGCATTTTTTGTTTTTATTATATTTAAGACTTTCATCGACAGAGCTCCGATAGCCTAATGGCTAGACCGTTGGTCTTCCAAGCGAATGGCCTGGGTTTGAGTCCCAGCCGGAACGAATAACTTCAATGTATATATTTCTTTTCCAATTTGAAAATTCTCTTTTTTTTCAATTTATGTACGGAAGAAAATTCTGAGTCAGTTTAATCATTCGACCTTTAGATTTCAAAAATTTTAGATCAATAATTACCAAGGTGCATTTTTTGATTTTATTAACTCCAACCGTTAGAGCTCTGCTAGACTAATGGCTAGAGTGGTGGGCTTCCAAGCGAGTGGCCCTGGGTTCGAGTCCCAGCCGGAACGAATATCTTCAATGTATATATTTCTTTTCGAATTTTATTTTTTTTTTTCAATTTCTTTTGCGAATATTGATTATTTATGTAGGGAGAAAAATTCTGAGTCAGTTTAATAATTTGACCTGTAGATTTCAAAGTGTTTGAATCAATAATTAAAAAGGTGCATTTTTTTTATTATATTTAAGACTTCAATCGACAGAGCTCCGATAGCCTAATGGCTAGACCGTTGGGTTCCAAGCGCGTGGTACTGGGTTCGAGTCCCGGCCGGGACGAAAATCTTCAATGTATATATTTCTCTTCTAATTTGAAGATTCTTTTTTTTTCAATTTCTTTCTTTTGCAAATATGGATTATTTATGTACGGAAGAAAATTCTGAGTCAGTTTAATCATTCGACCTTTAGATTTCAAAGATTTTAGATCAATAATTACTAAGGTGCATTTTTTGTTTTTATTATAATTAAGACACCGACCAACAGAGATCCGATAGTATATTGGCGAGAGCGTTGGGCTTCCATGCGTGTCGCCCTGGGTTCAAATCCCAGCCGGAAAGGAAATCTTAAATGCAAATATTTTTTTCCAATTTTATAATTCTTTTTTTTTTTATTTTTCCCTTTTGCGAAGTCAGTCAGTCAGTCTGACAGTCAATCAGTCAAGCACTCAGTCATTCAGTCTCAGTCAGTCAGTCCAGTCAGTCAGTCACTCAGTCAGTCAGTTAGTCCTTCAGCCAGTCAGTCAAGCAGTCAGTCATTTAGTCTCAGTCAGTCAGTCATTCAGTCAGTCAGTCAGTCAGGCAGTCAGTCAGTCAGTCAGTCGGTCAGTCCTGTGCAGTCAGTTAGTCACTAAAGCAGTCAGTCAGTCTCAGTCAGTCAGTCAGTCAGTCAGTCCAGTCCAGTCTCAGTCAGTCAGTCAGTCAGTCAGTCAGTCATTCAGTCAGTCAGTCAGTCAGGCAGTCGGGCAGTAAGACTCCGACCGACAGAACTCCGATAGCTAATGGCTAGACCGTTGGTCTTCCAAGCGAATGGCCTGGGTTCGAGTCCCAGCCGGAACGAATATCTTCAATGTATATATTTCTTTTCGAATTTGAAAATTCTTTTTTTTTTTCAATTTTTTTCTGTTGCAAATATTGATAATTTATGTAGGGAAAAAAATTCTGAGTCAGTTTAATTTTTCGAAACGCAGAATTCAAAGTGTTTTGGTAAATAATTACCAAGGTGCATTTTTTGATTTTATTATATTTAAAACTCCGACCGTCAGAGCTCTGCTAGACTAATGGCTAGAGTGGTGGGCTTCCAAGCGAGTGGCCCTGGGTTCGAGTCCCAGCCTGAACGAAAATCTTCAATGTATACTTTTAGTTTCTAATTTGAAAATTCTGAGTGAGTTTAATTATTCAACCTGTAGATTTCAAAGTGTTTGAATCAATAATTAAAAAGGTGCATTTTTTGTTTTTATTATATTTAAGACTTCAATCGACAGCGCTCCGATAGCCTAATGGCTAGACCGTTGGGTTCCAAGCGCGTGGTACTGGGTTCGAGTCCCGGCCGGAACGAAAATCTTCAATGTATGTATTTCTTTTCTAATTTGAAGACTTTCTTTTTTTTTTTCTTTCTTTTGCAAATATCGATTATTTATGTACGGAAGAAAATTCTGAGTCAGTATAATCATTCGACCTTTAGATTTCAAAAATTTTAGATCAATAATTACCAAGGTGCATTTTTTGTTTTTTTTATAATTAAGACACCGACCAACCGAGATCCGATAGTATATTGGCGAGAGCGTTGGGCTTCCATGCGTATCGCCCTGGGTTCAAATTCCAGCCGGAAAGGAAATCTTAAATGCAAATATTTTTTTCTAATTTGATAATTCTTTTTTTTTATTTTTCCCTTTTGCGAAGTCAGTCAGTCAGTCCGACAGTCAATCAGTCAAGCACTCAGTCATTCAGTCTCAGTCAGTCAGTCCAGTCAGTCAGTCACTCAGTCAGTTAGGCAGTCAGTCAGTCAGTCTCAGTCAGTCAGTTAGTCCTTCAGTCAGTCAGTCA
>NW_026558510.1:0-37500 GCF_026930045.1 Uloborus diversus | reverse complement strand
AGTCAGTCCAGTCCAGTCTCAGTCAGTCTCGGTCAGTCAGTCTCGGTCAGTCAGTCAGTCAGTCATTCAGTCGGTCGGTCAGGCAGTCAGTCAGTCAGCCTTATTCAGTCAGTCTGTCAGTCAGTCAGTCAGCCTTATTCAGTCAGTCAGTCAGTCGGTCAGTCCTGTCCAGTCAGTTAGTTAGTCAAGCAGTCAGTCAGGCAGTCAAGCAGTCAGTCAGTCAGTGTCAGTCAGTCATTTAGTCATTCAGTCAGTCAGCTAAATAGTCAGTCAGACAGTCAAGCCGTCAGTCAGTCAGTCTCAGTCAGTCAGTTAGTCAGTCAGTCAGTCAGTCAGTCCAGTCTCAGTCAGTCAGGCAGTTAGTCAGTCAGTCTCGGTCAGTCAGTGAGTCTTTCAGTCAGTCTCGGTCAGTCAGTGAGTCAGTCAGTCAGTCAGTATCAGTCAGTCAGTGAGTCAGTCTGTCAGTCAGGCAGTCTCAGTCAGGCAGTAAAACTCCGCTCGACAGAACTCCGATAGCCTAATGGCTATACCGCTGGTCTTCCAAGCGAGTGGCCTGGTTTCGAGTCCCAGCCGGAACGAATATCCTCAATGTATATATTTCTTTTCTAATTTGAAAATTCTTTTTTTTTTTTCAATTTCTTTCTTTTGCAAATATTGATTATTTATGTAGGGAAAAAAATTCTGAGTCAGTTTAATTTTTCGACCCGAAGATTTCAAAGTGTTTAAATAAACAATTACCAAGGTGCATTTTTTGTTTTTATTATATTTAAAATTCCGACCGACAGAGCTGCGATAGCCTAATGGCTAGACCGCTTGTCTTCCAAGCGAGTGGCCCTGGGTTCGACTCCACGCCGGAATGAATATCTTCAATGTATATATTTCTTTTCTAATTTGAAAATTCTTTTTTTTTCAATTTCTTTCTTTTGCAAATATTGATTATTTATGAAGGGAAGAAAATTCTTAGTCAGTTTAATTTTTCAGACCGAAGATTACAAAGTGTTTAAATAAACAATTACCAAGGTGCATTTTTTGTTCTTATTATATTTAAAACTCCCACCGACAGAGCTCCCATAGACTAATGGCTAGAGTGTTAGTCTTCCAAGAAAGTGGCCCTGCGTTCGAGTCCCAGCCTGAACGAAAAGCTTCAATGTATACTTTTTGTTTCTAATTTGAAAATTCTTCTTCTTTTTTTTTTTTTTCTCTTTTGCGAATATTGATTATTTATGTAGGGAGAAAAATTCTGAGTCAGTTTAATTATTCGACCTGATAATTTCAAAGTGTTTGAATCAATAATTACCAAGGTGTTTTTTTTTTGTTTTTATTATATTTAAGACTTCCATCGACAGAGCTCCGATAGCCTAATGGCTAGATCGTTGGGATCCAAGCGTGTGGTATTGGGTTCGCGTCCCTACCGGAACGAAAACCGTCAATGTATATATTTCTTTTCTAACTTGAAGATTCTTTTTCTTTTCATTTTCTTCCTTTTGCAAATATTGATTATTTATGTAAGGAAGAAAATTCTGAGTCAGTTTAATTTTTCGACCTGTAGATTTCAAAGATTTTAGATCAATAATTACCAAGGTGCATTTTTTGATTTTATTATAATTAAGACACAGGCCAACCGAGATCCGATAGTCCATTGGCGAGAGCGTTGGGCTTCCATGCGTGTGGCCCTGGGTTCGAATCCCAGCCGGAAAGAAAATCTTAAATGCATGTATTTTTTTCTAATTTGATAATTTTTTTTATTTTTCCTTTTTGCGAAGTCAGTCAGTCAGTCCGACAGTCAATCAGTCAAGCACTCAGTCATTCAGTCTCAGTCAGTCAGTCCAGTCAGTCAGTCACTTAGTCAGTTAGGCAGTCAGTCAGTCAGCCTCAGTCAGTCAGTTAGTCCTTCAGCCAGTCAGTCAAGCAGTCAGTCATTTAGTCTCAGTCAGTCAGTCGTCAGTTTAATTATTCGACCTGTAGATTTCAAAGTGTTTGTATCAATAATTACCAAGGTGCATTTTTTGTTTTTATTATATTTAAGAGTACCATCGTCAGAGCTCCGATAGCCTAATGGCTAGACCGTTGGGTGCCAAGCGCGTGGTACTGGGTTCGAGTCCCGGCCGGAACGAGAATCTTCAATGTATATATTTATTTTCTAATTTGAAAATTCTTTTTTTTTCATTTTCTTTCATTTGCAAATATTGATTATTTATGTACGGAAGAAAATTCTGAGTCAGTTTAATTTTTCGACCTGTAGATTTCAAAGATTTTAGATCAATAATTACCAAGGTGCATTTTTTGATTTTATTATAATTAAGACACAGGCCAACCGAGATCCGATAGTCCATTGGCGAGAGCGTTGGGCTTCCATGCGTGTGGCCCTGGGTTCGAATCCCAGCCGGAAAGAAAATCTTAAATGCATGTATTTTTTTCTAATTTGATATTTTTTTTTATTTTTCCTTTTTGCGAAGTCAGTCAGTCAGTCCGACAGTCAATCAGTCAAGCACTCAGTCATTCAGTCTCAGTCAGTCAGTCCAGTCAGTCTGTCACTCAGTCAGTCAGTCTCAGTCGGTCAGTCAGTCTCAGTCAGTCAGTTAGTCCTTCAGCCATTCAGTCAAGCAGTCAGTCATTTAGTCTCAGTCAGTCAGTCATTCAGTCAGTCAGTCAGTCAGGCAGTCAGTCAGTAAGTCAGTCGGTCAGTCCTGTCCAGTCAGTTAGTCAGTCAAGCAGTCAGTCAGTCTCAGTCAGTCAGTCAGTCAGTCAGTCAGTCTCAGTCAGTCAGTCAGTCTGTCCAGTCCAGTCTCAATCAGTCAGTCAGTCAGTCTCGGTCAGTCAGTCAGTCAGTCATTCATTCATTCAGTCAGTCAGTCAGGCAGTCAGTCAGTCAGTCAGCCTCATTCAGTCAGTCATTCAGTCAGTCAGTCAGTCAGTCAGGCAGTCTGTCAATCAGTCATTCTTATTCAGTCAGTCTGTCAGTCAAGCACCCAGTCAGTCAGTGTCAGTCAGTCATTTAGTCATTCAGTCAGTCAGTGAAATAGTCAGTCAGACAGTCAAGCAGTCAGTCAGTCAGTGAAATAGTCAGTCAGACAGTCAAGCAGTCAGTCAGTCAGTCTCAGTCAGTACGTTAGTCAGTCAGTCAGTCAGTAAGTCAGTCAGTCCAGTCTCAGTCAGTCAGGCAGTTAGTCAGTCAGTCTCGGTCAGTCAGTGAGTCAGTCAGTCAGTCTCGGTCAGCCAGTGAGTCAGTCAGTCAGTCAGTATCAGTCAGTCAGTGAGTCAGTCAGTGAGTCAGTCTGTTAGTCAGGCAGTCTCAGTCAGGCAGTAAGACTCCGCTCGATAGAACTCCGATAGCCTAATGGCTAGACCGCTGGTCTTCCAAGCGAGTGGCCTGGGTTCGAGTCCCAGCCGGAGCGAATATCTTCAATGTATATATTTCTTTTCTAATTTGAAAATTCTTTTTTTTTCAATTTCTTTCCTTTGCAAATATTGATTATTTATGTAGGGAAGAAAATTCTGAGTCAGTTTAATTTTTCGACACGAAGATTTCAAAGTGTTTAAATAAACAATTACCAAGGTGCATTTTTTGTTTTTATTATATTTAAAACTCCCTCCGACAGAGCTCCCATAGACTAATTGCTAGAGTGTTAGGCTTCCAAGCGAGTGGCCCTGGGTTCGAGTCCCAGCCTGAACGAAAATCTTCAATGTATACTTTTAGTTTCTAATTTGAAAATTCTTCTTCTTTTTTTTTTAATTTTTCTCTTTTGCTAATATTGATTATTTATGTAGGGAGAAAAATTCTGAGTCAGTTTAATTATTCGACCTGTAAATTTCAAAGTGTTTGAATCAATAATTACCAAGGTGCATTTTTTGTTTTTATTATATTCAAGACTTCCATCGCCAGAGCTCCGGTACCCTAATGGCTAGACCGTTCGGTTCCAAGCGCGTGGTACTGGGTTCGAGTCCCGGCCGGAACGAAAATCGTCAATGTATATATTTCTTTTCTAATTTGAAAATTCTTTATTTTTCATTTTCTTTCTTTTGCAAATATCGATAATTTATGTACGGAAAAAAATTCTGAGTCAGTTTAATTATTCGACCTGTAGATTTCAAAGATTTTAGATCAATAATTACCAAGGTGCATTTTTTGTTTTTATTATAATTAAGACACCGGCAAACCGAGATCCGATAGTCCATTGGCGAGAGCGTTTGGCTTCCGTGCGTGTGGCCCTGGGTTCGAATCCCAGCCGGAAAGAAAATCTTAAATGCATATATTTTTTTCTAATTTGATAATTTTTTTTTATTTTTCCCTTTTGCGAAATCAGTCAGTCAGTCCGACAGTCAATCAGTCAATCTCTCTCAGCCAGTCAGTCTGTCAGTCGGTCAGTCCAGTCCAGTCAGTCAGTCACTTAAGCAGTGAATCAGTCAGTTAGTCATTCAGTCACTCAGTCAGTTAGGCAGTCAGTCATTCAGTCTCAGTCAGTCAGTCAGTCAGTCCAGTCAGTCAGTCACTCAGTCAGTCAGGCAGTCAGTCAGACAGTCTCAGTCAGTCAGTTAGTCATTCAGTCAGTCAGTCAAGCAATTTAGTCACTTAGTCTCAGTCAGTTAGTCATTCAGTCAGTCCGTCAGTCGGGCAGTCAGTCAGTCACTCAGCCTCATTCAGTCAGTCTGTCAGTCAGTCAGTCAGTTAGTCTTTCAGTCAGTCAGTCTCAGTCAGTCAGTCAGTCTGTCAGTCGGTCAGTCCAGACAAGTCAGTCAGTCAAGCAGTCAGTCATTCAGTCTCAGTCAGACAGTCAGTCAGTCCAATCAGTCAGTCACTCAGTCAGTTAGACAGTCAGTCAGTCAGTTTCAGTCAGTCTCAGTCAGTCAGTTAGTCATTCAGCCAGTCAGTCAAGCAGTCAGTCATTTAGTCTCAGTCAGTCAGTCAGTCAGTCCAGTCCAGTCTGAGTCAGTCAGGCAGTCAGTCAGTCAGTCTCAGTCAGTCAGTCAGTCTCGGTCAGTCAGTGAGTACGGCAGTCAATCAGTATCAGTCAGTCAGTCAGGCAGTCTCAGTCAGGCAGTAAGACTCCGACCGACAGAACTCCGATAGCTAATGGCTAGACCGTTGGTCTTCCAAGCGAATGGCCTGGGTTCGAGTCCCAGCCGGAACGAATATCTTCAATGTACATATTTCTTTTCGAATTTGAAAATTCTTTTTTTTTTTCAATTTTTTTCTTTTGCAAATATTGATTATTTATGTAGGGAAGAAAATTCTGAGTCAGTTTAATTTTTCGAAACGCGAAAAAGTGGTTAGATAAATAATTACCAAGGTGCATTTTTTGATTTTATTATATTTAAAACTCCGACTGTTAGAGCTCCGATAGCCTAATGGCTAGACCTTTGGGTTCCAAGCGCGTGTTACTGGTTTCGAGTCCCGGCCGGAACGAAAAACTTCAATGTATATATTTCTCTTCTAATTTGAAGATTCTTTTTTTTTCATTTTCTTTCTTTTGCAAATATGGATTATTTATGTACGGAAGAAAATTCTGAGTCAGTTTAATCATTCGACCTTTAGATTTCAAAGATTTTAGATCAATAATTACTAAGGTGCATTTTTTGTTTTTATTATAATTAAGACACCGACTAACAGAGATCCGATAGTATATTGGCGAGAGCGTTGGGCTTCCATGCGTGTCGCCCTGGGTTCAAATCCCAGCCGGAAAGGAAATCTTAAATGCAAATATTTTTTTCTAATTTTATAATTCTTTTTTTTTATTTTTCCCTTTTGCGAAGTCAGTCAGTCAGTCTGACAGTCAATCAGTCAAGCACTCAGTCATTCAGTCTCAGTCAGTCAGTCCAGTCAGTCAGTCACTCAGTCAGTCAGTTAGTCCTTCAGCCAGTCAGTCAAGCAGTCAGTCATTTAGTCTCAGTCAGTCAGTCATTCAGTCAGTCAGTCAGTCAGGCAGTCAGTCAGTCAGTCAGTCGGTCAGTCCTGTGCAGTCAGTTAGTCACTAAAGCAGTCAGTCAGTCTCAGTCAGTCAGTCAGTCAGTCCAGTCCAGTCTCAGTCAGTCAGTCAGTCAGTCTCGGTCAGTCAGTCAGTCAGTCATTCAGTCAGTCAGTCAGTCAGGCAGTCAGTCAGTCGGTCAGCCTTATTCAGTCAGTCTATCAGTCAGTCAGTCAGTCAGCCTTATTCAGTCAGTCTGTCAGTCATCCTTATTCAGTCAGTCTGTCAGTCAGTCAGTCGGTCAGTCCTGTCCAGTCAGTCAAACAGTCAGTCAGGTAGTCAAGCAGTCAGTCAGTCAGTGTCAGTCAGTCATTTAGTCATTCAGTCAGTCAGTGAAATAGTCAGTCAGACAGTCAAGCAGTCAGTCAGTCAGTCTCAGTCAGTCA
Source organism: Uloborus diversus (assembly GCF_026930045.1). Lineage (NCBI taxonomy): Eukaryota > Metazoa > Arthropoda > Arachnida > Araneae > Uloboridae > Uloborus > Uloborus diversus. The sequence continues at coordinate 31,151 of NW_026558510.1, read as the reverse complement.
GTTAGTCAGTCAGTCAGTCAGTCAGTCAGTCAGTCAGTCCAGTCTCAGTCAGTCAGGCAGTTAGTCAGTCAGTCTCGGTCAGTCAGTGAGTCAGTCAGTATCAGCCCGTCAGTCAGTATCAGTCAGTCATTCTGTCAGTCTGTCAGTCAGGCAGTCTCAGTCAGGCAGTAAGACTCCGACCGACAGAACTCCGATAGCTAATGGCTAGACCGTTGGTCTTCCAAGCGAATGGCCTGGGTTCGAGTCCCAGCCGGAACGAATATCTTCAATGTATATATTTCTTTTCGAATTTGAAAATTCTTTTTTTTTCAATTTTTTTCTTTTGCAAATATTGATTATTTATGTAGGGAAGAAAATTCTGAGTCAGTTTAATTTTTCGAAACGCAGAATTCAAAGTGTTTAGATAAATAATTACCAAGATGCATTTTTTGATTTTATTATATTTAAACTCCGACCGTCAAAGCTCTGCTAGACTAATGGCTAGAGTGGTGGGCTTCCAAGCGAGTGGCCCTGGTTTCGAGTCCCAGCCTGCGCGAAAATCTTCAATTTATATTTTAAGATTCTAATTTGAAAATTCTTCTTCTTTTTTTTAATTTTTCTCTTTTGCGAATATTAATTTTTTATGTAGGGAGAAAAATTCTGAGTCAATTTAATTATTCGCCCTGTAGATTTTAAAGTGTTTGAATCAATAATTAAAAAGGTGCATTTTTTGTTTTTATTATATTTAAGACACCGACGGACCGAGATCCGATAGTATATTGGCGAGAGCGTTGGGCTTCCATGCGTGTCGCCCTGGGTTCAAATCCCAACCGGAAAGGAAATCTTAAATGCAAATATTTTTTTCTAATTTGATAATTCTTTTTTTTTATTTTTCCCTTTTGCGAAGTCAGTCAGTCAGTCCGACAGTCAATCAGACAAGCACTCAGTCATTCAGTCTCAGTCAGTCAGTCCAGTCAGTCAGTCAGTCAGTCAGTTAGGCAGTCAGTCAGTCAGTCTCAGTCAGTCAGTCAGTCAATCAGTCAGTCAATCAGTCAGTCATTTAGTCTCAGTCAGTCAGTCATTCAGTCAGTCAGTCAGTCAGGCAGTCAGTCAGTCAATCAGTCGGTCAGTCCTGTCCAGTCAGTTAGTCAGTCAAGCAGTCAGTCAGTCTCAGTCAGTCAGTCAGTCAGTCAGTCCAGTCCAGTCTCAGTCAGTCAGTCAGTCAGTCTCGGTCAGTCAGTCAGTCAGTCATTCAGTCAGTCAGTCAGTCAGGCAGTCAGTCAGTCAGTCAGCCTTATTCAGTCAGTCTGTCAGTCAGTCTGTCAGTCAGTCAGTCAGTCAGCCTTATTCAGTCAGTCTGTCAGTCAGTCAGCCTTATTCAGTCAGTCTGTCAGTCAGTCAGCCTTATTCAGTCAATCAGTCAGTCAGGCAGTCAAGCAGTCAGTCAGGCAGTCAAGCAGTCAGTCAGTCAGTGTCAGTCAGTCATTTAGTCATTCAGTCAGTCAGTGAAATAGTCAGTCAGACAGTCAAGCAGTCAGTCAGTCAGTCTCAGTCAGTCAGTTAGTCAGTCAGTCAGTCAGTCAAGCAATTTAGTCACTTAGTCTCAGTCAGTTAGTCATTCAGTCAGTCAGTCAGTCGGGCAGTCTGTCAGTCACTCAGCCTCATTCAGTCATTTTCGAGTCCCAGCCGGAACGAATATATTCAATGTATATATTTCTTTTCGAATTTGAAATTTCTTTTTTTTTCAATTTTTTTCTTTTGCAAATATTGATTATTTATGTAGGGAAGAAAATTCTGAGTCAGTTTAATTTTTCGAAACGCGAAAAAGTGTTTAGATAAATAATTACCAAGGTGCATTTTTTGATTTTATTATATTTAAAACTTCGACCGTCAGAGCTCTGCTAGACTAATGGCTAGAGTGGTGGGCTTCCTAGCGAGTGGCCCTGGGTTCGAGTCCCAGCCTGCGCGAAAATCTTCAATTTACATTTTTAGTTTCTAATTTGAAAATTCTTCTTCTTTTATTTTTTAATTTTTCTCTTTTGCGAATATTCATTATTTATGTAGGGAGAAAAATTCTGAGTCAGTTTAATATTTCGACCTGTAGATTTCAAAGTGTTTGAATCAATAATTAAAAAGGTGCATTTTTTGTTTTTATTATAATTAAGACACCGACCAACAGAGATCCGATCGTATATTGGCGAGAACTTTGGGCTTCCATGCGTGTGGCCCTGGGTTCGAATCCCAGCCGGAAAGAAAATCTTAAATGCATATATTTTTTCTAATTTGATATTTTTTTTTTATTTTTCCCTTTTGCGAAATCAGTCAGTCAGTCTCTGTCAGCCAGTCAGTCTGTCAGTCGGTCAGTCCAGTCCAGTCAGTCAGTCAAGCAGTCAGTCAGTCAGTAACTTAAGCAGTCAATCAGTCAGTTAGGCAGTCAGTCATTCAGTCTCAATCGGTCAGTCAGTCAGTCAAGCAATTTAGTCACTTAGTCTCAGTCAGTTAGTCATTCAGTCAGTCAGTCAGTCGTGCAGTCTGTCAGTCACTCAGCCTCATTCAGTCAGTCTGTCAGTCAGTCAGTCAGTTAGTCATTCAGTCAGTCAGTCTCAGTCAGTCTATCAGTCGGTCAGTCCAGACCAGTCAGTCAGTCAAGCAGTCAGTCATTTAGTCTCACTCAGTCAGTCAGTCAGTCCAGTCCAGTCTCAGTCAGTCAGGCAGTCAGTCAGTCAGTCTCGGTAAGTCAGTCAGTCTCGGTCAATCAGTGAGTCAGTCAGTCAATCAGTATCAGTCAGTCAGTCAGTATCAGTTAGTCATTCAGTCAGTCTGTCAGTCAGGCAGTCTCAGTCAGGCAGTAAGGCTCCGACCGACAGAACTCCGATAGCTAATGGCTAGACCGTTGGTCTTCCAAGCGAATGGCCGGGGTTCGAGTCCCAGCCGGAACGAATATCTTCAATGTATATATTTCATTTCCAATTTGAAAATTCTCTTTTTTTTTCAATTTTTTTCTTTTGCAAATATTGATTATTTATGTAGGGAAGAAAATTCTGAGTCAGTTTAATTTTTCGAAACGCGAAAAAGTGGTTAGATAAATAATTACCAAGGTGCATTTTTTGATTTTATTATATTTAAAACTCCGACTGTTAGAGCTCCGATAGCCTAATGGCTAGACCTTTGGGTTCCAAGCGCGTGTTACTGGTTTCGAGTCCCGGCCGGAACGAAAAACTTCAATGTATATATTTCTCTTCTAATTTGAAGATTCTTTTTTTTTCAATTTCTTTCTTTTGCAAATATGGATTATTTATGTACGGAAGAAAATTCTGAGTCAGTTTAATCATTCGACCTTTAGATTTCAAAGATTTTAGATCAATAATTACTAAGGTGCATTTTTTGTTTTTATTATAATTAAGACACCGACTAACAGAGATCCGATAGTATATTGGCGAGAGCGTTGGGCTTCCATGCGTGTCGCCCTGGGTTCAAATCCCAGCCGGAAAGGAAATCTTAAATGCAAATATTTTTTTCTAATTTTATAATTCTTTTTTTTTATTTTTCCCTTTTGCGAAGTCAGTCAGTCAGTCTGACAGTCAATCAGTCAAGCACTCAGTCATTCAGTCTCAGTCAGTCAGTCCAGTCAGTCAGTCACTCAGTCAGTCAGTTAGTCCTTCAGCCAGTCAGTCAAGCAGTCAGTCATTTAGTCTCAGTCAGTCAGTCATTCAGTCAGTCAGTCAGTCAGGCAGTCAGTCAGTCAGTCAGTCGGTCAGTCCTGTGCAGTCAGTTAGTCACTAAAGCAGTCAGTCAGTCTCAGTCAGTCAGTCAGTCAGTCAGTCCAGTCCAGTCTCAGTCAGTCAGTCAGTCAGTCTCGGTCAGTCAGTCAGTCAGTCATTCAGTCAGTCAGTCAGTCAGGCAGTCAGTCAGTCGGTCAGCCTTATTCAGTCAGTCTATCAGTCAGTCAGTCAGTCAGCCTTATTCAGTCAGTCTGTCAGTCATCCTTATTCAGTCAGTCTGTCAGTCAGTCAGTCGGTCAGTCCTGTCCAGTCAGTCAAACAGTCAGTCAGGTAGTCAAGCAGTCAGTCAGTCAGTGTCAGTCAGTCATTTAGTCATTCAGTCAGTCAGTGAAATAGTCAGTCAGACAGTCAAGCAGTCAGTCAGTCAGTCTCAGTCAGTCAGTTAGTCAGTCAGTCAGTCAGTCAGTCAGTCAGTCAGTCCAGTCTCAGTCAGTCAGGCAGTTAGTCAGTCAGTCTCGGTCAGTCAGTGAGTCAGTCAGTATCAGCCCGTCAGTCAGTATCAGTCAGTCATTCTGTCAGTCTGTCAGTCAGGCAGTCTCAGTCAGGCAGTAAGACTCCGACCGACAGAACTCCGATAGCTAATGGCTAGACCGTTGGTCTTCCAAGCGAATGGCCTGGGTTCGAGTCCCAGCCGGAACGAATATCTTCAATGTATATATTTCTTTTCGAATTTGAAAATTCTTTTTTTTTTCAATTTTTTTCTTTTGCAAATATTGATTATTTATGTAGGGAAGAAAATTCTGAGTCAGTTTAATTTTTCGAAACGCAGAATTCAAAGTGTTTAGATAAATAATTACCAAGATGCATTTTTTGATTTTATTATATTTAAACTCCGACCGTCAAAGCTCTGCTAGACTAATGGCTAGAGTGGTGGGCTTCCAAGCGAGTGGCCCTGGTTTCGAGTCCCAGCCTGCGCGAAAATCTTCAATTTATATTTTTAGATTCTAATTTGAAAATTCTTCTTCTTTTTTTTAATTTTTCTCTTTTGCGAATATTAATTTTTTATGTAGGGAGAAAAATTCTGAGTCAATTTAATTATTCGCCCTGTAGATTTTAAAGTGTTTGAATCAATAATTAAAAAGGTGCATTTTTTGTTTTTATTATATTTAAGACACCGACGGACCGAGATCCGATAGTATATTGGCGAGAGCGTTGGGCTTCCATGCGTGTCGCCCTGGGTTCAAATCCCAACCGGAAAGGAAATCTTAAATGCAAATATTTTTTTCTAATTTGATAATTCTTTTTTTTTATTTTTCCCTTTTGCGAAGTCAGTCAGTCAGTCCGACAGTCAATCAGACAAGCACTCAGTCATTCAGTCTCAGTCAGTCAGTCCAGTCAGTCAGTCAGTCAGTCAGTTAGGCAGTCAGTCAGTCAGTCTCAGTCAGTCAGTCAGTCAGTCAATCAGTCAGTCAATCAGTCAGTCATTTAGTCTCAGTCAGTCAGTCATTCAGTCAGTCAGTCAGTCAGGCAGTCAGTCAGTCAATCAGTCGGTCAGTCCTGTCCAGTCAGTTAGTCAGTCAAGCAGTCAGTCAGTCTCAGTCAGTCAGTCAGTCAGTCAGTCCAGTCCAGTCTTAGTCAGTCAGTCAGTCAGTCTCGGTCAGTCAGTCAGTCAGTCATTCAGTCAGTCAGTCAGTCAGGCAGTCAGTCAGTCAGTCAGCCTTATTCAGTCAGTCTGTCAGTCAGTCTGTCAGTCAGTCAGTCAGTCAGCCTTATTCAGTCAGTCTGTCAGTCAGTCAGCCTTATTCAGTCAGTCTGTCAGTCAGTCAGCCTTATTCAGTCAAGCAGTCAGTCAGGCAGTCAAGCAGTCAGTCAGGCAGTCAAGCAGTCAGTCAGTCAGTGTCAGTCAGTCATTTAGTCATTCAGTCAGTCAGTGAAATAGTCAGTCAGACAGTCAAGCAGTCAGTCAGTCAGTCTCAGTCAGTCAGTTAGTCAGTCAGTCAGTCAGTCAAGCAATTTAGTCACTTAGTCTCAGTCAGTTAGTCATTCAGTCAGTCAGTCAGTCGGGCAGTCTGTCAGTCACTCAGCCTCATTCAGTCATTTTCGAGTCCCAGCCGGAACGAATATATTCAATGTATATATTTCTTTTCGAATTTGAAATTTCTTTTTTTTTCAATTTTTTTCTTTTGCAAATATTGATTATTTATGTAGGGAAGAAAATTCTGAGTCAGTTTAATTTTTCGAAACGCGAAAAAGTGTTTAGATAAATAATTACCAAGGTGCATTTTTTGATTTTATTATATTTAAAACTTCGACCGTCAGAGCTCTGCTAGACTAATGGCTAGAGTGGTGGGCTTCCTAGCGAGTGGCCCTGGGTTCGAGTCCCAGCCTGCGCGAAAATCTTCTATTTACATTTTTAGTTTCTAATTTGAAAATTCTTCTTCTTTTATTTTTTAATTTTTCTCTTTTGCGAATATTCATTATTTATGTAGGGAGAAAAATTCTGAGTCAGTTTAATATTTCGACCTGTAGATTTCAAAGTGTTTGAATCAATAATTAAAAAGGTGCATTTTTTGTTTTTATTATAATTAAGACACCGACCAACAGAGATCCGATCGTATATTGGCGAGAACTTTGGGCTTCCATGCGTGTGGCCCTGGGTTCGAATCCCAGCCGGAAAGAAAATCTTAAATGCATATATTTTTTCTAATTTGATATTTTTTTTTTATTTTTCCCTTTTGCGAAATCAGTCAGTCAGTCTCTGTCAGCCAGTCAGTCTGTCAGTCGGTCAGTCCAGTCCAGTCAGTCAGTCAAGCAGTCAGTCAGTCAGTAACTTAAGCAGTCAATCAGTCAGTTAGGCAGTCAGTCATTCAGTCTCAATCGGTCAGTCAGTCAGTCAAGCAATTTAGTCACTTAGTCTCAGTCAGTTAGTCATTCAGTCAGTCAGTCAGTCGTGCAGTCTGTCAGTCACTCAGCCTCATTCAGTCAGTCTGTCAGTCAGTCAGTCAGTTAGTCATTCAGTCAGTCAGTCTCAGTCAGTCTGTCAGTCGGTCAGTCCAGACCAGTCAGTCAGTCAAGCAGTCAGTCATTTAGTCTCACTCAGTCAGTCAGTCAGTCCAGTCCAGTCTCAGTCAGTCAGGCAGTCAGTCAGTCAGTCTCGGTAAGTCAGTCAGTCTCGGTCAATCAGTGAGTCAGTCAGTCAATCAGTATCAGTCAGTCAGTCAGTATCAGTTAGTCATTCAGTCAGTCTGTCAGTCAGGCAGTCTCAGTCAGGCAGTAAGGCTCCGACCGACAGAACTCCGATAGCTAATGGCTAGACCGTTGGTCTTCCAAGCGAATGGCCGGGGTTCGAGTCCCAGCCGGAACGAATATCTTCAATGTATATATTTCATTTCCAATTTGAAAATTCTCTTTTTTTTTCAATTTTTTTCTTTTGCAAATATTGATTATTTATGTAGGGAAGAAAATTCTGAGTCAGTTTAATTTTTCGAAACGCAGAATTCAAAGTGTTTAGATAAATAATTACCAAGGTGCATTTTTTGATTTTATTATATTTAAAACTCCGACCGTCAGAGCTCTGCTAGACTAATGGCTAGAGTGGTGGGTTTCCAAGCGGGTGGCCCTGGGTTCGAGTCCCAGCCTGCGCGAAAATCTTCAATTTATATTTTTAGTTTCTAATTTGAAAATTCTTCTTCTTTTTTTTTTAATTTTTCTCTTTTGCGAATATTGATTATTTATGTAGGGAGAAAAATTCTGAGTGAGTTTAATTATTCGACCTGTAGATTTCAAAGTGTTTGAATCAATAATTAAAAAGGTGCGATTTTTGTTTTTATTATATTTAAGACTTCAATCGACAGAGCTCCGATAGCCTAATGGCGAGACCGTTGGGTTCCAAGCGCGTGGTACTGGGTTCGAGTCCCGGCCGGAACGAAAGTCTTCAATGTATATATTTCTTTTCTAATTTGAAAATTCTTTTTTTTTTTTTTCATTTTCTTTCTTTTGCAAATATCGATTATTTATGTACGGAAGAAAATTCTGAGTCAGTTTAATCATTCGACCTTTAGATTTCAAAGATTTTAGATCAATAATTACCAAGGTGCATTTTTGGATTTTATTATATTTAAAACTCCGACCGTTAGAGCTCTGCTAGACTAATGGCTAGAGTGGTGGGCTTCCAAGCGAGTGGCCCTGGGTTCAAATCCCAGCCGGAAAGAAAATCTTAATTTGATAATTCTTTTTTTTTATTCTTCCCTTTTGCGAAGTCAGTCAGTCAGTCCGACAGTCAATCAGTCAAGCACTCAGTCATTCAGTCTCAGTCAGTCAGTCCAGTCAGTCAGTCACTCAGTCAGTTAGGCAGTCAGTCAGTCAGTCTCAGTCAGTCAGTTAGTCCTTCAGTCAGTCAGTCAAGCAGTCAGTCATTTAGTCTAAGTCAGTCAGTCATTCAGTCAGTCAGTCAGTCAGGCAGTCAGTCAGTCAGTCAGTCGGTCAGTCCTGTCCAGTCAGTTAGTCAGTCAAGCAGTCAGTCAGTCAGTCAGTCAGTCAGTCAGTCTCAGTCAGTCAGTCAGTCAGTTCTGTCCAGTCTTAGTCAGTCAGTCAGTCAGTCTCGGTCAGTCAGTCAGTCAGTCATTCAGTCAGTCAGTCAGGCAGTCAGTCAGTCAGTCAGCCTTATTCTGTCAGTCTGTCAGTCAGCCTTATTCAGTCAGTCTGTCAGTCAGTCAGTCAGTCAGCCTTATTCAGTCAGTCTGTCAGTCAGTCAGTCGGTCAGTCCTGTCCAGTCAGTTAGTCTGTCAAGCAGTCAGTCAGGCAGTCAAGCAGTCAGTCAGGCAGTCAAGCAGTCAGTCAGTCAGTGTCAGTCAGTCATTTAGTCATTCAGTCAGTCAGTGAAATAGTCAGTCAGACAGTCAAGCAGTCAGTCAGACAGTCAAGCAGTCAGTCAGTCAGTCTCAGTCAGTCAGTCAGTCAGTCAGTCAGTCAGTTAGTCAGTCAGTCCAGTCTCAGTCAGTCAGTGAGTCAGTCAGTATCAGTCAGTCAATGAGTCAGTCTGTCCGTCAGGCAGTCTCAGTCAGGCAGTAAGACTCCGCTCGACAGAACGCCGATAGCCTAATGGCTAGACCGCTGGTCTTCCAAGCGAGTGGCCTGGGTTCGAGTCCCAGCCGGAGCGAATATCTTCAATGTATATATTTCCTTTCTAATTTTCTTCTTTTTTTTTCAATTTCTTTCCTTTGCAAATATTGATTATTTATGTAGGGAAGAAAATTCTGAGTCAGTTTAAGTTTTCGACCGGCAGATTTCGAAGTGTTTAAATAAATAATTACCAAGGTGCATTTTTGTTTTTATTATATTTAAAACTCCGACCGACAGAGCTCCGATAGACTAGTGCTTAGAGTGTTGGGCTTCCAAGCGAGTGGCCCTGGGTTCGAGTCCCAGCCTGAACGAAAATCTTCAATGTATACTTTTAGTTTCTAATTTGAAATTTCTTCTTCTTTTTTTTTAATTTTTCTCTTTTGCGAATATTGATTATTTATGTAGGGAGAAAAATTCTGAGTCAGTTTAATTATTCGACCTGTAAATTTCAAAGTGTTTGAATCAATAATTACCAAGGTGCATTTTTTGTTTTTATTATATTTAAGACTTCCATCGACAGAGCTCCGATAGCCTAATGGCTAGACCTTTGGGTTCCAAGCGCGTGGTACTGGGTTCGAGTCCCGGCCGGAACGAAAATCTTCCATGTATATATTTCTCTTCTAATTTGAAGATTCTTTTTTTTTCAATTTCTTTCTTTTGCAAATATGGATTATTTATGTACGGAAGAAAATTCTGAGTCAGTTTAATCATTCGACCTTTAGATTTCAAAGATTTTAGATCAATAATTACTAAGGTGCATTTTTTGTTTTTATTATAATTAAGACACCGATCAACAGAGATCCGATAGTATATTGGCGAGAGCGTTGGGCTTCCATGAGTGTCGCCCTGGGTTCAAATCCCAGCCGGAAAGGAAATCTTAAATGCAAATATTTTTTTCTAATTTTATAATTCTTTTTTTTTTATTTTTCCCTTTTGCGAAGTCAGTCAGTCAGTCTGACAGTCAATCAGTCAAGCAGTCAGTCATTTAGTCTCAGTCAGTCAGTCATTCAGTCAGTCAGTCAGTCAGGCAGTCAGTCAGTCAGTCAGTCGGTCAGTCCTGTGCAGTCAGTTAGTCACTAAAGCAGTCAGTCAGTCTAAGTCAGTCAGTCAGTCAGTCAGTCCAGTCCAGTCTCAGTCAGTCAGTCAGTCAGTCTCGGTCATTCAGTCAGTCAGTCATTCAGTCAGTCAGTCAGTCAGGCAGTCAGTCAGTCGGTCAGCCTTATTCAGTCAGTCTGTCAGTCATCCTTATTCAGTCAGTCTGTCAGTCAGTCAGTCGGTCAGTCCTGTCCAGTCAGTTAGTCAGTCAAGCAGTAACTAGACAGTCAGCCAACAAACCAAACCCTACCACCCGCTCACCCACCAAGCCAGAAACCGCCAGCCAGCCAACCTATCGACCAACCAATTAACCAACCAAACAACCAACTAACTAGACAGCCGGCCAACCAAACCCTACCTCCCGCTCACCCACCAAGCCAAAAACAGCCAGCCTGCCAACCTATCGACCAACCAATTAACCAACCAACCAAACAACTAACTAGACAGCCGTCCAACCAACCCTGCCAGGCAGCCAAAGAACCAAACCCTACCATTCGCTCACCCACCAAGCCAGAAACAGCCAGCCAGCCAACCTATCGACCAACCAATTAACCAAACAAACAACCAACTAACTAGACAGCCAGCCAACCAACCCTGCCAGGCAGCCAACAAACCAAACGCTACCACCCGCTCACCCACCAAGCCAAAAACAGCCAGCCTGCCAACCTATCGACCAACCAATTAACCAACCAACCAACCAACTAACTAGACAGCCAGCCAAACAACCATGCCAGGCAGCCAACAAACCAAACCCTACCACCCGCTCAGCCACCAAGCCAGAAACAGCCAGCCAGCCAACCTATCGACCAACCAATTAACCAACCAAACAACCAACTAACTAGACAGCCAGCCAACCAACCCTGCCAGGCAGCCAACAAAAAAAAAACCCTACCACCCGCTCACCCACCAAGCCAGAAACAGCCAACCAGCCAACCTATCGAACAACCAATTAACCAACCAACCAACCATCTAACTAGACAGCCAGCCAACCAACCCTGCCAGGCAGCCAACAAACCAAAACCTACCACTCTCTAACCCACCAAGCCAGAAACAGCCAGCCAGCCAACCTATCAACCAAGCAAATAACCAACCAACCAAACAACCAACTAACTAGACAGCCGGCCAACCAACCCTGCCAGGCAGTCAACAAACCTAACCCTACCACCTGCTCACCCACCAAGCCAGAAACAGCCAGCCAGCCAACCTATCGACCAACCAATTAACCAAACAAACAACCAACTAACTAGACAGCCAGCCAACCAACCCAGCCAGGCAGCCAACAAACCAAACCCTACCACCCGCTCACCCATCAAGCCAGAAACAGCCAGCCAGCCAACCTATCGACCAACCAATTAACCAACCAAACAACCAACTAACTAGACAGTCAGCCAACCAACCCTGCCAGGCAGCCAACAAAGAAAAACCTTACAACCCGCTCCCCCACCAAGCCAGAAACCGCCAGCCAGCCAACCTATCGACCAACCAATTAACCAACCAAACAACCAACTAACTAGACAGCCGGCCAACCAACCCTGCCAGGCAGCCAACAAACCAAACATTACCACCCGCTCACCCACCAAGCCAAAAACAGCCAGCCTGCCAACCTATCGACCAACCAATTAACCAACCAACCAACCAACTAAGTAGACAGCCAGCCAACCAACCCTGCCAGGCAGCCAACATACCAAACCCTACCACCCGCTCACCCACCAAGCCAGAAACAGCCAGCCAGCCAACCTATTGACCAACCAATTAACCAACCAACCAACCAACTAACTAGACAGCCAGCCAACCAACCCTGCCAGGCAGCCAACAAACCAAACCCTACCACCCGCTCACACAACAAGCCAGAAACAGCTAGCCAGCCAACCTATCGACAAACCAATTAACCAACCAAACAACCAACTAACTAGACAGCCGGCCAACCAACCCTGCCAGGCAGATAACAAAGCAAAGCCTACCACCTGGTCACCCACCAAGCCAGAAACAGCCAGCCAGCCAACCTATCGACAAACCAATTAACCAACCAAACAACCAACTAACTAGACAGCCGGCCAACCAACCCTGCCAGGCAGCCAACAAAGCAAACCCTACCACCCGCTCACCCACCAAGCCAGGAAACGCCAAGCAGCCAACCTATCGACCAACCAATTAACCAACCAACCAACCAACTAACTAGACCGCCAGCCAACCAACCCTGCCAGGCAGCCAACAAACCTAACCCTACCACCCGCTCACCCACCAAGCCATAAACAACCAGCCAGCCAACCTATCGACCAATCAATTAACCTACCAAACAACCAACTATCTAGACAGCCAGCCAACAAACCCTGCCAGGCAGCCAACAAACCAAACCCTACCACCCGCTCACCCACCAAGCCAAAAACAACCAGCCAGCCAACCTATCGACCAACCAATTAACCAACCAACCAACCAACTAACTGGACAGCCAGCCAACCAACCCTGCCAGGCAGCCAACAAACCAAACCCTACCAGCCGCTCACCCACCAAGCCAAAAACAGCCAGCCTGCCAACCTATCCACCAACCAATTAACCAACCAACCAACCAACTAAGTAGACAGCCAGCCAACCAACCCTGCCAGGCAGCCAACATACCAAACCCTACCACCCGCTCACCCACCAAGCCAGAAACAGCCAGCCAGCCAACCTATTGACCAACCAATTAACCAACCAAACAACCAACTAACTAGACAGCCAGGCAGCCAACAAACCAAACCCTACCACCCGCTCACCCACCAAGCCAGAAACAGCCAGCCAGCCAACCTATCGACCAACCAATTAACCAACCAACCAACCAACTAACTGGACAGCCAGCCAACCAACCCTGCCAGGCAGCCAACAAACCAAACCCTACCACTCTCTCACCCACCAAGCCAGAAACAGCCAGCCAGCCAACCTATCAAACAAGCAAATAACCAATCAACCAAACAACCAACTAACAAGACAGCCGGCCAACAAACCCTGCCAGGCAGCCAACGAACCAAACCCTACCACCCGCTCCCCCACCAAGCCAGAAACAGCCAGCCAGCCAACCTATCGACCAACCAATAAACCGACCAACCAACCAACTAACTAGACAGTCAGCCAACCAACTCTGCCAGGCAGCCAACAAACCAAACCCTACCACCCGCTCACCCACCAAGCCAGAAACAGCCAGCCAGCCAACCTATCGACCAACCAATTAACCAACCAAACAACCAACTAACTAGACAGCCGGCCAACCAACCCTGCCGGGCAGCCAACAAACCAAACCCTACCACCCGCTCACCCATCAAGCCAGAAACAGCCAGCCAGCCAACCTATCGACCAACCAATTAACCAACCAAACAACCAACTAACTAGACAGTCAGCCAACCAACCCTGCCAGGCAGCCAACAAACCAAACCCTACCACCCGCTCACCCACCAAGCCAGAAACCGCCAGCCAGCCAACCTATCGACCAACCAATTAACCAACCAAACAACCAACTAACTAGAGAGCCGGCCAACCAACCCTGCCAGGCAGCCAACGAACCAAACCCTACCACCCGCTCACCCACCAAGCCAGAAACAGCCAGCCAGCCAACCTATCAACCAAGCAAATAACCAACCAACCAAACAACCAACTAACTAGACAGCCGGCCAACCAACCCTGCCAGGCAGTCAACAAACCTAACCCTACCACCTGCTCACCCACCAAGCCAGAAACAGCCAGCCAGCAAACCTATCGACCAACCAATTAACCAAACAAACAACCAACTAACTAGACAGCCAGCCAACCAACCCAGCCAGGCAGCCAACAAACCAAACCCTACCACCCGCTCACCCATCAAGCCAGAAACAGCCAGCCAGCCAACCTATCGACCAACCAATTAACCAACCAACCAACCAACTAAGTAGACAGCCAGCCAACCAACCCTGCCAGGCAGCCAACATACCAAACCCTACCACCCGCTCACCCACCAAGCCAGAAACAGCCAGCCAGCCAACCTATTGACCAACCAATTAACCAACCAACCAACCAACTAACTAGACAGCCAGCCAACCAACCCTGCCAGGCAGCCAACAAACCAAACCCTACCACCCGCTCACACAACAAGCCAGAAACAGCTAGCCAGCCAACCTATCGACAAACCAATTAACCAACCAAACAACCAACTAACTAGACAGCCGGCCAACCAACCCTGCCAGGCAGATAACAAAGCAAAGCCTACCACCTGGTCACCCACCAAGCCAGAAACAGCCAGCCAGCCAACCTATCGACAAACCAATTAACCAACCAAACAACCAACTAACTAGACAGCCGGCCAACCAACCCTGCCAGGCAGCCAACAAAGCAAACCCTACCACCCGCTCACCCACCAAGCCAGGAAACGCCAGGCAGCCAACCTATCGACCAACCAATTAACCAACCAACCAACCAACTATCTAGACAGCCAGCCAACAAACCCTGCCAGGCAGCCAACAAACCAAACCCTACCACCCGCTCACCCACCAAGCCAAAAACAACCAGCCTGCCAACCTATCGACCAACCAATTAACCAACCAACCAACTAACTAGACAGCCAGCCAACCAAACCCTACCACCCGCTCACCCACCAAGCCAGAAACAGCCAGCCAGCCAACCTATCGACCAACCAATTAACCAACCAAACAACCAACTAACTAGACAGCCAGGCAGCCAACAAACCAAACCCTACCACCCGCTCACCCACCAAGCCAGAAACAGCCAGCCAGCCAACCTATCGACCAACCAATTAACCAACCAACCAACCAACTAACTGGACAGCCAGCCAACCAACCCTGCCAGGCAGCCAACAAACCAAACCCTACCACTCTCTCACCCACCAAGCCAGAAACAGCCAGCCAGCCAACCTATCAAACAAGCAAATAACCAATCAACCAAACAACCAACTAACAAGACAGCCGGCCAACAAACCCTGCCAGGCAGCCAACGAACCAAACCCTACCACCCGCTCCCCCACCAAGCCAGAAACAGCCAGCCAGCCAACCTATCGACCAACCAATAAACCAACCAACCAACCAACTAACTAGACAGTCAGCCAACCAACCCTGCCAGGCAGCCAACAAACCAAACCCTACCACCCGCTCACCCACCAAGCCAGAAACAGCCAGCCAGCCAACCTATCGACCAACCAATTATCCAACCAAACAACCAACTAACTAGACAGCCGGCCAACCAACCCTGCCAGGCAGCCAACAAACCAAACCCTACCACC
The DNA here is from genome assembly GCF_026930045.1 of Uloborus diversus. Lineage (NCBI taxonomy): Eukaryota > Metazoa > Arthropoda > Arachnida > Araneae > Uloboridae > Uloborus > Uloborus diversus. The sequence goes on along the minus strand of NW_026558510.1, from coordinate 15,995 downwards.
CGCTCACCCATCAAGCCAGAAACAGCCAGCCAGCCAACCTATCGACCAACCAATTAACCAACCAAACAACCAACTAACTAGACAGTCAGCCAACCAACCCTGCCAGGCAGCCAACAAACCAAACCCTACCACCCGCTCACCCACCAAGCCAGAAACCGCCAGCCAGCCAACCTATCGACCAACCAAGTAACCAACCAAACAACCAACTAACTAGACAGCCGGCCAACCAACCCTGCCAGGCAGCCAACAAACCAAACCCTACCACCCGCTCACCCACCAAGCCAGAAACAGCCAGCCAGCCAACCTATCAACCAAGCAAATAACCAACCAACCAAACAACCAACTAACTAGACTGCCGGCCAACCAACCCTGCCAGGCAGTCAACAAACCTAACCCTACCACCTGCTCACCCACCAAGCCAGAAACAGCCAGCCAGCCAACCTATCGACCAACCAATTAACCAAACAAACAACCAACTAACTAGACAGCCAGCCAACCAACCCAGCCAGGCAGCCAACAAACCAAACCCTACCACCCGCTCACCCATCAAGCCAGAAACAGCCAGCCAGCCAACCTATCGACCAACCAATTAACCAACCAAACAACCAACTAACTAGACAGTCAGCCAACCAACCCTGCCAGGCAGCCAACAAAGAAAAACCTTACAACCCGCTCCCCCACCAAGCCAGAAACCGCCAGCCAGCCAACCTATCGACCAACCAATTAACCAAGCAAACAACCAACTAACTAGACAGCCGGCCAACCAACCCTGCCAGGCAGCCAACAAACCAAACCCTACCACCCGCTCACCCACCAAGCCAAAAACAGCCAGCCTGCCAACCTATCGACCAACTAATTAACCAACCAAACAACCAACTAACTAGACAGCCGGCCAACCAACCCTGCCAGGCAGCCAACAAACCAAACCCTACCACCCGCTCACCCACCATGCAAGAAACAGCCAGCCTGCCATCCTATCGACCAACCAATTAACCAACCAACCAACCAACTAACTGGACAGCCAGCCAACCAACCCTGCCAGGCAGCCAACAAACCAAACCCTACCACTCTCTCACCCACCAAGCCAGAAACAGCCAGCCAGCCAACCTATCAAACAAGCAAATAACCAATCAACCAAACAACCAACTAACAAGACAGCCGGCCAACAAACCCTGCCAGGCAGCCAACGAACCAAACCCTACCACCCGCTCCCCCACCAAGCCAGAAACAGCCAGCCAGCCAACCTATCGACCAACCAATAAACCAACCAACCAACCAACTAACTAGACAGTCAGCCAACCAACCCTGCCAGGCAGCCAACAAACCAAACCCTACCACCCGCTCACCCACCAAGCCAGAAACAGCCAGCCAGCCAACCTATCGACCAACCAATTAACCAACCAAACAACCAACTAACTAGACAGCCGGCCAACCAGCCCTGCCAGGCAGCCAACAAACCAAACCCTACCACCCGCTCACCCATCAAGCCAGAAACAGCCAGCCAGCCAACCTATCGACCAACCAATTAACCAACCAAACAACCAACTAACTAGACAGTCAGCCAACCAACCCTGCCAGGCAGCCAACAAACCAAACCCTACCACCCGCTCACCCACCAAGCCAGAAACCGCCAGCCAGCCAACCTATCGACCAACCAATTAACCAACCAAACAACCAACTAACTAGACAGCCGGCCAACCAACCCTGCCAGGCAGCCAACAAACCAAACCCTACCACCCGCTCACCCACCAAGCGAGAAACAGCCAGCCAGTCAACCTATCAACCAAGCAAATAACCAACCAACCAAACAACCAACTAACTAGACAGCCGGCCAACCAACCCTGCGAGGCAGTCAACAAACCTAACCCTACCACCTGCTCACCCACCAAGCCAGAAACAGCCAGCCAGCCAACCTATCGACCAACCAATTAACCAAACAAACAACCAACTAACTAGACAGCCAGCCAACCAACCCAGCCAGGCATCCAACAAACCAAACCCTACCACCCGCTCACCCATCAAGCCAGAAACAGCCAGCCAGCCAACCTATCGACCAACCAATTAACCAACCAAACAACCAACTAACTAGACAGTCAGCCAACCAACCCTACCAGGCAGCCAACAAAGAAAAACCTTACAACCCGCTCCCCCACCAAGCCAGAAACCGCCAGCCAACCAACCTATCGACCAACCAATTAACCAACCAAACAACCAACCAACTAGACAGCCGGCCAACCAACCCTGCCAGGCAGCCAACAAACCAAACCCTACCACCCGCTCACCCACCAAGCCAAAAACAGCCAGCCTGCCAACCTATCGACCAACTAATTAACCAACCAAACAACCAACTAACTAGACAGCCGGCCAACCAACCCTGCCAGGCAGCCAACAAACCAAACCCTACCACCCGCTCACCCACCAAGCCAGAAACAACCAGCCAGCCCACCTATCGACCAATCAATTAACCAACCAAACAACCAACTAACTAGACAGCCAACAAACCAAACCCTACCTCCCGCTCACCCACCAAGCCAAAAACAGCCAGCCTGCCAACCTATCGACCAACCAATTAACCAACCAACCAAACAACTAACTAGACAGCCGGCCAACCAACCCTGCCAGGCAGCCAAAGAACCAAACCCTACCATTCGCTCACCCACCAAGCCAGAAACAGCCAGCCAGCCAACCTATCGACCAACCAATTAACCAACCAAACAATCAACTAACTAGACAGCCAGCCAACTAAACTTGCCAGGCAGCCAACAAACCAAACCCTACCACCCGCTCAACCACCATGCAAGAAACAGCCAGCTTGCCAACCTATCGACCAACCAATTAACCAACCAACCAACCATCTAACTAGACAGCCAGCCAACCAACCCTGCCAGGCAGCCAACAAACCTAACCCTACCACCTGCTCACCCACCAAGCCAGAAACAGCCAGCCAGCCAACCTATCTACCAACCAATTAACCAAACAAACAACCAACTAACTAGACAGCCAGCCAACCAACCCTGCCAGGCAGCCAACAAACCAAACGCTACCACCCGCTCACCCACCAAGCCAAAAACAGCCAGCCTGCCAACCTATCGACCAACCAATTAACCAACCAACCAACCAACTAACTAGACAGCCAGCCAAACAACCATGCCAGGCAGCCAACAAACCAAACCCTACCACCCGCTCACCCACCAAGCCAGAAACAGCCAGCCAGCCAACCTATCGACCAACCAATTAACCAACCAAACAACCAACTAACTAGACAGCCAGCCAACCAACCCTGCCAGGCAGCCAACAAACCAAACCCTACCACCCGCTCACCCACCAAGCCAGAAACAGCCAACCAGCCAACCTATCGAACAACCAATTAACCAACCAACCAACCATCTAACTAGACAGCCAGCCAACCAACCCTGCCAGGCAGCCAACAAACCAAAACCTACCACTCTCTCACCCACCAAGCCAGAAACAGCCAGCCAGCCAACCTATCAACCAAGCAAATAACCAACCAACCAAACAACCAACTAACTAGACAGCCGGCCAACCAACCCTGCCAGGCAGTCAACAAACCTAACCCTACCACCTGCTCACCCACCAAGCCAGAAACAGCCAGCCAGCCAACCTATCGACCAACCAATTAACCAAACAAACAACCAACTAACTAGACAGCCAGCCAACCAACCCAGCCAGGCAGCCAACAAACCAAACCCTACCACCCGCTCACCCATCAAGCCAGAAACAGCCAGCCAGCCAACCTATCGACCAACCAATTAACCAACCAAACAACCAACTAACTAGACAGTCAGCCAACCAACCCTGCCAGGCAGCCAACAAAGAAAAACCTTACAACCCGCTCCCCCACCAAGCCAGAAACCGCCAGCCAGCCAACCTATCGACCAACCAATTAACCAACCAAACAACCAACTAACTAGACAGCCGGCCAACCAACCCTGCCAGGCAGCCAACAAACCAAACCCTACCAGCCGCTCACCCACCAAGCCAAAAACAGCCAGCCTGCCAACCTATCCACCAACCAATTAACCAACCAACCAACCAAGTAGACAGCCAGCCAACCAACCCTGCCAGGCAGCCAACATACCAAACCCTACCACCCGCTCACCCACCAAGCCAGAAACAGCCAGCCAGCCAACCTATTGACCAACCAATTAACCAACCAAACAACCAACTAACTAGACAGCCAGGCAGCCAACAAACCAAACCCTACCACCCGCTCACCCACCAAGCCAGAAACAGCCAGCCAGCCAACCTATCGACCAACCAATTAACCAACCAACCAACCAACTAACTGGACAGCCAGCCAACCAACCCTGCCAGGCAGCCAACAAACCAAACCCTACCACTCTCTCACCCACCAAGCCAGAAACAGCCAGCCAGCCAACCTATCAAACAAGCAAATAACCAATCAACCAAACAACCAACTAACAAGACAGCCGGCCAACAAACCCTGCCAGGCAGCCAACGGACCAAACCCTACCACCCGCTCCCCCACCAAGCCAGAAACAGCCAGCCAGCCAACCTATCGACCAACCAATAAACCAACCAACCAACCAACTAACTAGACAGTCAGCCAACCAACTCTGCCAGGCAGCCAACAAACCAAACCCTACCACCCGCTCACCCACCAAGCCAGAAACAGCCAGCCAGCCAACCTATCGACCAACCAATTAACCAACCAAACAACCAACTAACTAGACAGCCGGCCAACCAACCCTGCCGAGCAGCCAACAAACCAAACCCTACCACCCGCTCACCCATGAAGCCAGAAACAGCCAGCCAGCCAACCTATCGACCAACCAATTAACCAACCAAACAACCAACTAACAAGACAGTCAGCCAACCAACCCTGCCAGGCAGCCAACAAACCAAACCCTACCACCCGCTCACCCACCAAGCCAGAAACCGCCAGCCAGCCAACCTATCGACCAACCAATTAACCAACCAAACAACCAACTAACTAGACAGCCGGCCAACCAACCCTGCCAGGCAGCCAACAAACCAAACCCTACCACCCGCTCACCCACCAAGCCAGAAACAGCCAGCCAGACAACCTATCAACCAAGCAAATAACCAACCAACCAAACAACCAACTAACTAGACAGCCGGCCAACCAACCCTGCCAGGCAGTCAACAAACCTAACCCTACCACCTGCTCACCCACCAAGCCAGAAACAGCCAGCCAGCAAACCTATCGACCAACCAATTAACCAAACAAACAACCAACTAACTAGACAGCCAGCCAACCAACCCAGCCAGGCAGCCAACAAACCAAACCCTACCACCCGCTCACTCATTAAGCCAGAAACAGCCAGCCAGCCAACCTATCGACCAACCAATTAACCAACCAAACAACCAACTAACTAGACAGTCAGCCAACCAACCCTGCCAGGCAGCCAACAAAGAAAAACCTTACAACCCGCTCCCCCACCAAGTAAGAAACCGCCAGCCAGCCAACCTATCGACCAACCAATTAACCAACCAAACAACCAACTAACTAGACAGCCGGCCAACCAACCCTGCCAGGCAGCCAACAAACCAAACCCTACCACCCGCTCACCCACCAAGCCAAAAACAGCCAGCCTGCCAACCTATCGACCAACTAATTAACCAACCAAACAACCAACTAACTAGACAGCCGGCCAACCAACCCTGCCAGGCAGCCAACAAACCAAACCCTACCACCCGTTCACCCACCATGCAAGAAACAGCCAGCCTGCCATCCTATCGACCAACCAATTAACCAACCAACCAACCAACTAACTGGACAGCCAGCCAACCAACCCTGCCAGGCAGCCAACAAACCAAACCCTACCACTCTCTCATCCACCAAGCCAGAAACAGCCAGCCAGCCAACCTATCAAACAAGCAAATAACCAATCAACCAAACAACCAACTAACAAGACAGCCGGCCAACAAACCCTGCCAGGCAGCCAACGAACCAAACCCTACCACCCGCTCCCCCACCAAGCCAGAAACAGCCAGCCAGCCAACCTATCGACCAACCAATAAACCAACCAACCAACCAACTAACTAGACAGTCAGCCAACCAACCCTGCCAGGCAGCCAACAAACCAAACCCTACCACCCGCTCACCCACCAAGCCAGAAACAGCCAGCCAGCCAACCTATCGACCAACCAATTAACCAACCAAACAACCAACTAACTAGACAGCCGGCCAACCAACCCTGCCAGGCAGCCAACAAACCAAACCCTACCACCCGCTCACCCATCAAGCCAGAAACAGCCAGCCAGCCAACCTATCGACCAACCAATTAACAAACCAAACAACCAACTAACTAGACAGTCAGCAAACCAACCCTGCCAGGCAGCCAACAAACCAAACCCTACCACCCGCTCACCCACCAAGCCAGAAACCGCCAGCCAGCCAACCTATCGACCAACCAATTAACCAACCAAACAACCAACTAACTAGACAGCCGGCCAACCAAACCTGCCAGGCAGCCAACAAACCAAACCCTACCACCCGCTCACCCACCAAGCCAGAAACAGCCAGCCAGCCAACCTATCAACCAAGCAAATAACCAACCAACCAAACAACCAACTAACTAGACAGCCGGCCAACCAACCCTGCCAGGCAGTCAACAAACCTAACCCTACCACCTGCTCACCCACCAAGCCAGAAACAGCCAGCCAGCCAACCTATCGACCAACCAATTAACCAAACAAACAACCAACTAACTAGACAGCCAGCCAACCAACCCAGCCAGGCAGCCAACAAACCAAACCCTACCACCCGCTCACCCATCAAGCCAGAAACAGCCAGCCAGCCAACCTATCGACCAACCAATTAACCAACCAAACAACCAACTAACTAGACAGTCAGCCAACCAACCCTGCCAGGCAGCCAACAAAGAAAAACCTTACAACCCGCTCCCCCACCAAGCCAGAAACCGCCAGCAGGCCAACCTATCGACCAACCAATTAACCAACCAAACAACCAACTAACTAGACAGCCGGCCAACCAACCCTGCCAGGCAGCCAACAAACCAAACCCTACCACCCGCTCACCCACCAAGCCAAAAACAGCCAGCCTGCCAACCTATCGACCAACTAATTAACCAACCAAACAACCAACTAACTAGACAGCCGGCCAACCAACCCTGCCAGGCAGCCAACAAACCAAACCCTACCACCCGCTCACCCACCAAGCCAGAAACAACCAGCCAGCCCACCTATCGACCAATCAATTAACCAACCAAACAACCAACTAACTAGACAGCCAACAAACCAAACCCTACCTCCCGCTCACCCACCAAGCCAAAAACAGCCAGCCTGCCAACCTATCGACCAACCAATTAACCAACCAACCAAACAACTAACTAGACAGCCGGCCAACCAACCCTGCCAGGCAGCCAAAGAACCAAACCCTACCATTCGCTCACCCACCAAGCCAGAAACAGCCAGCCAGCCAACCTATCAACCAAGCAAATAACCAACCAACCAAACAACCAACTAACTAGACAGCCGGCCAACCAACCCTGCCACGCAGTCAACAAACCTAACCCTACCACCTGCTCACCCACCAAGCCAGAAACAGCCAGCCAGCAAACCTATCGACCAACCAATTAACCAAACAAACAACCAACTAACTAGACAGCCAGCCAACCAACCCAGCCAGGCAGCCAACAAACCAAACCCTACCACCCGCTCACCCACCAAGCCAGAAACAGCCAGCCAGACAACCTATCGACCAAGCAAATAACCAACCAACCAAACAACCAACTAACTAGACAGCCGGCCAACCAACCCTGCCAGGCAGTCAACAAACCTAACCCTACCACCTGCTCACCCACCAAGCCAGAAACAGCCAGCCAGCAAACCTATCGACCAACCAATTAACCAAACAAACAACCAACTAACTAGACAGCCAGCCAACCAACCCAGCCAGGCAGCCAACAAACCAAACCCTACCACCCGCTCACCCATCAAGCCAGAAACAGCCAGCCAGCCCACCTATCGACCAATCAATTAACCAACCAAACAACCAACTAACTAGACAGCCAACAAACCAAACCCTACCTCCCGCTCACCCACCAAGCCAAAAACAGCCAGCCTGCCAACCTATCGACCAACCAATTAACCAACCAACCAAACAACTAACTAGACAGCCGGCCAACCAACCCTGCCAGGCAGCCAAAGAACCAAACCCTACCATTCGCTCACCCACCAAGCCAGAAACAGCCAGCCAGCCAACCTATCAACCAAGCAAATAACCAACCAACCAAACAACCAACTAACTAGACAGCCGGCCAACCAACCCTGCCAGGCAGTCAACAAACCTAACCCTACAACCTGCTCACCCACCAAGCCAGAAACAGCCAGCCAGCAAACCTATCGACCAACCAATTAACCAAACAAACTACCAACTAACTAGACAGCCAGCCAACCAACCCAGCCAGGCAGCCAACAAACCAAACCCTACCACCCGCTCACCCACCAAGCCAGAAACAGCCAGCCAGCCAACCTATCAACCAAGCAAATAACCAACCAACCAAACAACCAACTAACTAGACAGCCGGCAAACCAACCCTGCCAGGCAGTCAACAAACCTAACCCTACCACCTGCTCACCCACCAAGCCAGAAACAGCCAGCCAGCAAACCTATCGACCAACCAATTAACCAAACAAACAACCAACTAACTAGACAGCCAGCCAACCAACCCAGCCAGGCAGCCAACAAACCAAACCCTACCACCCGCTCACCCATCAAGCCAGAAACAGCCAGCCAGCCCACCTATCGGCCAATCAATTAACAAACCAAACAACCAACTAACTAGACAGCCAACAAACCAAACCCTACCTCCCGCTCACCCACCAAGCCAAAAACAGCCAGCCTGCCAACCTATCGACCAACCAATTAACCAACCAACCAAACAACTAACTAGACAGCCGGCCAACCAACCCTGCCAGGCAGCCAAAGAACCAAACCCTACCATTCGCTCACCCACCAAGCCAGAAACAGCCAGCCAGCCAACCTATCAACCAAGCAAATAACCAACCAACCAAACAACCAACTAACTAGACAGCCGGCCAACCAACCCTGCCAGGCAGCCAACAAACCAAACCCTACCACCCGCTCACCCACCAAGCCAGAAACCGCCAGCCAGCCAACCTATCGACCAACCAATTAACCAACCAAACAACCAACTAACTAGACAGCCGGCCAACCAACCCTGCCAGGCAGCCAACAAACCAAACCCTACCACCCGCTCACCCACCAAGCCAGAAACAGCCAGCCAGCCAACCTATCAACCAAGCAAATAACCAACCAACCAAACAACCAACTAACTAGACAGCCGGCCAACCAACCCTGCCAGGCAGTTAACAAACATAACCCTACCACCTGCTCACCCACCAAGCCAGAAACAGCCAACCAGCCAACCTATCGACCAACCAATTAACCAACCAAACAACCAACTAACTAGACAGTCAGCCAACCAACCCTGCCAGGCAGCAAACAAACCAAACCCTACCACCCGCTCACCCACCAAGCCAGAAACCGCCAGCCAGCCAACCTATCGACCAACCAATTAACCAACCAAACAACCAACTAACTAGACAGCCGGCCAACCAACCCTGCCAGGCAGCCAACAAACCAAACCCTACCACCCGCTCACCCACCAAGCCAGAAACAGCCAGCCAGCCAACCTATCAACCAAGCAAATAACCAACCAACCAAACAACCAACTAACTAGACAGCCGGCCAACCAACCCTGCCAGGCAGTCAACAAACCTAACCCTACCACCTGCTCACCCACCAAGCCAGAAACAGCCAGCCAGCCAACCTATCGTCCAACCAATTAACCAAACAAACAACCAACTAACTAGACAGCCAGCCAACCAACCCAGCCAGGCAGCCAACAAACCAAACCCTACCACCCGCTCACCCATCAAGCCAGAAACAGCCAGCCAGCCAACCTATAGACCAACCAATTAACCAACCAAACAACCAACTAACTAGACAGCCAACAAACCAAACCCTACCTCCCGCTCACTCACCAAGCCAAAAACAGCCAGCCTGCCAACCTATCGACCAACCAATTAACCAACCAACCAAACAACTAACTAGACAGCCGGCCAACCAACCCTGCCAGGCAGCCAAAGAACCAAACCCTACCATTCGCTCACCCACCAAGCCAGAAACAGCCAGCCAGCCAACCTATCAACCAAGCAAATAACCAACCAACCAAACAACCAACTAACTAGACAGCCGGCCAACCAACCCTGCCAGGCAGTCAACAAACCTAACCCTACCACCTGCTCACCCACCAAGCCAGAAACAGCCAGCCAGCAAACCTATCGACCAACCAATTAACCAAACAAACAACCAACTAACTAGACAGCCAGCCAACCAACCCAGCCAGGCAGCCAACAAACCAAACCCTACCACCCGCTCACCCACCAAGCCAGAAACAACCAGCCAGCCCACCTATCGACCAATCAATTAACCAACCAAACAACCAACTAACTAGACAGCCAACAAACCAAACCCTACCTCCCGCTCACCCACCAAGCCAAAAACAGCCAGCCTGCCAACCTATCGACCAACCAATTAACCAACCAACCAAACAACTAACTAGACAGCCGGCCAACCAACCCTGCCAGGCAGCCAAAGAACCAAACCCTACCATTCGCTCACCCACCAAGCCAGAAACAGCCAGCCAGCCAACCTATCAACCAAGCAAATAACCAACCAACCAAACAACCAACTAACTAGACAGCCGGCCAACCAACCCTGCCAGGCAGTCAACAAACCTAACCCTACCACCCGCTCACCCATCAAGCTAGAAACAGCCAGCCAGCCAACCTATCGACCAACCAATTAACCAACCAAACAACCAACTAACTAGACAGCCGGCCAACCAACCCTGCCAGGCAGCCAACAAACCAAACCCTACCACCCGCTCACCCACCAAGCCAGAAACAGCCAGCCAGCCAACCTATCAACCAAGCAAATAACCAACCAACCAAACAACCAACTAACTAGACAGCCGGCCAACCAACCCTGCCAGGCAGTCAACAAACCTAACCCTACCACCTGCTCACCCACCAAGCCAGAAACAGCCAGCCAGCCAACCTATCGACCAACCAATTAACCAAACAAACAACCAACTAACTAGACAGTCAGCCAACCAACCCAACCAGGCAGCCAACAAACCAAACCCTACCACCCGCTCACCCATCAAGCCAGAAACAGCCAGCCAGCCAACCTATCGACCAACCAATTAACCAACCAAACAACCAACTAACTAGACAGTCAGCCAACCAACCCTGCCAGGCAGCCGACAAACCAAACCCTACCACCCGCTCACCCACCAAGCCAGAAACAGCCAGCCAGCCAACCTATCAACCAAGCAAATAACCAACCAACCAAACAACCAACTAACTAGACAGCCGGCCAACCAACAATGCCAGGCAGTCAACAAACCTAACCCTACCACCTGCTCACCCACCAAGCCAGAAACAGCCAGCCAGCCAACCTATCGACCAACCAATTAACCAACCAAACAACCAACTAACTAGACAGCCGGCCAACCAACCCTGCCAGGCAGCCAACAAACCAAACCCTACCACCCGCTCACCCACCAAGCCAGAAACAGCCAGCCAGCCAACCTATCAACCAAGCAAATAACCAACCAACCAAACAACCAACTAACTAGACAGCCGGCCAACCAACCCTGCCAGGCAGTCAACAAACCTAACCCTACCACCTGCTCACCCACCAAGCCAGAAACAGCCAGCCAGCCAACCTATCGACCAACCAATTAACCAAACAAACAACCAACTAACTAGACAGCCGGCCAACCAACCCTGCCAGGCAGCCAACAAACCAAACCCTACCACCCGCTCACCCACCAAGCCAGAAACAGCCAGCCAGCCAACCTATCAACCAAGCAAATAACCAACCAACCAAACAACCAACTAACTAGACAGCCGGCCAACCAACCCTGCCAGGCAGTCAACAAACCTAACCCTACCACCTGCTCACCCACCAAGCCAGAAACAGCCAGCCAGCCATCCTATCGACCAACCAATTAACCAAACAAACAACCAACTAACTAGACAGCCAGCCAACCAACCCAGCCAGGCAGCCAACAAACCAAACCCTACCACCCGCTCACCCATCAAGCCAGAAACAGCCAGCCAGCCAACCTATCGACCAACCAATAAACCAACCAACCAACCAACTAACTAGACAGTCAGCCAACCAACCCAGCCAGGCAGCCAACAAACCAAACCCTACCACCCGCTCACCCATCAAGCCAGAAACAGCCAGCCAGCCAACCTATCGACCAACCAATTAACCAACCAAACAACCAACTAACTAGACAGTCAGCCAACCAACCCTGCCAGGCAGCCAACAAAGAAAAACCTTACAACCCGCTCCCCCACCAAGCCAGAAACCGCCAGCAGGCCAACCTATCGACCAACCAATTAACCAACCAAACAACCAACTAACTAGACAGCCGGCCAACCAACCCTGCCAGGCAGCCAACAAACCAAACCCTACCACCCGCTCACCCACCAAGCCAAAAACAGCCAGCCTGCCAACCTATCGACCAACTAATTAACCAACCAAACAACCAACTAACTAGACAGCCGGCCAACCAACCCTGCCAGGCAGCCAACAAACCAAACCCTACCACCCGCTCACCCACCAAGCCAGAAACAACCAGCCAGCCCACCTATCGACCAATCAATTAACCAACCAAACAACCAACTAACTAGACAGCCAACAAACCAAACCCTACCTCCCGCTCACCCACCAAGCCAAAAACAGCCAGCCTGCCAACCTATCGACCAACCAATTAACCAACCAACCAAACAACTAACTAGACAGCCGGCCAACCAACCCTGCCAGGCAGCCAAAGAACCAAACCCTACCATTCGCTCACCCACCAAGCCAGAAACAGCCAGCCAGCCAACCTATCAACCAAGCAAATAACCAACCAACCAAACAACCAACTAACTAGACAGCCGGCCAACCAACCCTGCCAGGCAGTCAACAAACCTAACCCTACCACCTGCTCACCCACCAAGCCAGAAACAGCCAGCCAGCAAACCTATCGACCAACCAATTAACCAAACAAACAACCAACTAACTAGACAGCCAGCCAACCAACCCAGCCAGGCAGCCAACAAACCAAACCCTACCACCCGCTCACCCATCAAGCCAGAAACAGCCAGCCAGCCAACCTATCGACCAACCAATTAACCAACCAAACAACCAACTAACTAGACAGTCAGCCAACCAACCCTGCCAGGCAGCCAACAAAGAAAAACCTTACAACCCGCTCCCCCACCAAGCCAGAAACCGCCAGCCAGCCAACCTATCGACCAACCAATTAACCAACCAAACAACCAACTAACTAGACAGCCGGCCAACCAACCCTGCCAGGCAGCCAACAAACCAAACCCTACCACCCGCTCACCCACCAAGCCAAAAACAGCCAGCCTGCCAACCTATCGACCAACTAATTAACCAACCAAACAACCAACTAACTAGACAGCCGGCCAACCAACCCTGCCAGGCAGCCAACAAACCAAACCCTACCACCCGCTCACCCACCATGCAAGAAACAGCCAGCCTGCCATCCTATCGACCAACCAATTAACCAACCAACCAACCAACTAACTGGACAGCCAGCCAACCAACCCTGCCAGGCAGCCAACAAACCAAACCCTACCACTCTCTCACCCACCAAGCCAGAAACAGCCAGCCAGCCAACCTATCAAACAAGCAAATAACCAATCAACCAAACAACCAACTAACAAGACAGCCGGCCAACAAACCCTGCCAGGCAGCCAACGAACCAAACCCTACCACCCGCTCCCCCACCAAGCCAGAAACAGCCAGCCAGCCAACCTATCGACCAACCAATAAACCAACCAACCAACCAACTAACTAGACAGTCAGCCAACCAACCCTGCCAGGCAGCCAACAAACCAAACCCTACCACCCGCTCACCCACCAAGCCAGAAACAGCCAGCCAGCCAACCTATCGACCAACCAATTAACCAACCAAACAACCAACTAACTAGACAGCCGGCCAACCAACCCTGCCAGGCAGCCAACAAACCAAACCCTACCACCCGCTCACCCATCAAGCCAGAAACAGCCAGCCAGCCAACCTATCGACCAACCAATTAACCAACCAAACAACCAACTAACTAGACAGTCAGCCAACCAACCCTGCCAGGCAGCCAACAAACCAAACCCTACCACCCGCTCACCCACCAAGCCAGAAACCGCCAGCCAGCCAACCTATCGACCAACCAATTAACCAACCAAACAACCAACTAACTAGACAGCCGGCCAACCAACCCTGCCAGGCAGCCAACAAACCAAACCCTACCACCCGCTCACCCACCAAGCCAGAAACAGCCAGCCAGCCAACCTATCAACCAAGCAAATAACCAACCAACCAAACAACCAACTAACTAGACAGCCGGCCAACCAACCCTGCCAGGTAGTCAACAAACCTAACCCTACCACCTGCTCACCCACCAAGCCAGAAACAGCCAGCCAGCCAACCTATCGACCAACCAATTAACCAAACAAACAACCAACTAACTAGACAGTCAGCCAACCAACCCTGCCAGGCAGCCAACAAAGAAAAACCTTACAACCCGCTCCCCCACCAAGCCAGAAACCGCCAGCAGGCCAACCTATCGACCAACCAATTAACCAACCAAACAACCAACTAACTAGACAGCCGGCCAACCAACCCTGCCAGGCAGCCAACAAACCAAACCCTACCACCCGCTCACCCACCAAGCCAAAAACAGCCAGCCTGCCAACCTATCGACCAACTAATTAACCAACCAAACAACCAACTAACTAGACAGCCAGCCAACCAACCCTGCCAGGCAGCCAACAAACCAAACGCTACCACCCGCTCACCCACCAAGCCAAAAACAGCCAGCCTGCCAACCTATCGACCAACCAATTAACCAACCAACCAACCAACTAACTAGACAGCCAGCCAAACAACCATGCCAGGCAGCCAACAAACCAAACCCTACCACCCGCTCACCCACCAAGCCAGAAACAGCCAGCCAGCCAACCTATCGACCAACCAATTAACCAACCAAACAACCAACTAACTAGACAGCCAGCCAACCAACCCTGCCAGGCAGCCAGCAAACCAAACCCTACCACCCGCTCACCCACCAAGCCAGAAACAGCCAACCAGCCAACCTATCGAACAACCAATTAACCAACCAACCAACCATCTAACTAGACAGCCAGCCAACCAACCCTGCCAGGCAGCCAACAAACCAAAACCTACCACTCTCTCACCCACCAAGCCAGAAACAGCCAGCCAGCCAACCTATCAACCAAGCAAATAACCAACCAACCAAACAACCAACTAACTAGACAGCCGGCCAACCAACCCTGCCAGGCAGTCAACAAACCTAACCCTACCACCTGCTCACCCACCAAGCCAAAAACAGCCAGCCAACCAACCCTGCCAGGCAGCCAACATACCAAACCCTACCACCCGCTCACCCACCAAGCCAGAAACAGCCAGCCAGCCAACCTATTGACCAACCAATTAACCAACCAACCAACCAACTAACTAGACAGCCAGCCAACCAACCCTGCCAGGCAGCCAACAAACCAAACCCTACCACCCGCTCACCCATCAAGCCAGAAACAGCCAGCCAGCCAACCTATCGACCAACCAATTAACCAACCAAACAACCAACTAACTAGACAGTCAGCCAACCAACCCTGCCAGACAGCCAACAAAGAAAAACCTTACAACCCGCTCCCCCACCAAGCCAGAAACCGCCAGCCAGCCAACCTATCGACCAACCAATTAACCAACCAAACAACCAACTAACTAGACAGCCGGCCAACCAACCCTGCCAGGCAGCCAACAAACCAAACCCTACCAGCCGCTCACCCACCAAGCCAAAAACAGCCAGCCAACCAACCCTGCCAGGCA